>NC_085930.1:90052727-90355757 GCF_028885625.2 Pongo pygmaeus
TAGGTATTAATTTGTTGTTAATTTGGAGTTGTCCAAAGTCTTTTTTTGAGGTCCCTCTCTCTGTCTCTCTCTCGCTTTCCTTCCTATCTCTGTCTCTTTGTATCTCTCTCTCTCTCCTTCTCTCTCTCTCTTTTATGCATGCACACACACACACACACACACACTATCACTACCATACCATAGCCACCACCATCATCTCTCTTACTCCCTTTCTTCCTTTTCTTATACACACAGTAACAACTTGGTGGATAGGGGGAGGTTGGGGGACCAAACAAACCAACCAAAAAACCATAAAGAGGAGTCAGGCAACTTGGGTTCTAGTCCTGGTCTCCTACTTACTAGTCATGTGGCCTGCGCCTGAGCCTTAGTTTCCCCTTTGTAAAATGGCTACACTTATGCCTCATAGAGCTGTGAGTGGGAAGGTGTGGGGAAGAAATGAACAATGGGCAAGGCAGTGCTTTCACCTACACTACACACCTGCAAACTGGGCTCAGGGAGTCCAGCTCCCTTTCTCTTCCATCTCTTTTGATCAGCTTGTTGCCTATGCCTGAGCTTTTGGAGTGCTTACCAATTCTTCAAACTGTATATGCCCCATGGCCCCTTTGAAATTCTGATAGGAACCTTTTCTTCCCCACTCCCCTGTGGCCACCCCTCCCTGCTTATTGACAAATCTCTGCACTTCAGTGAGAGAAGTTACTCAGGGGAGTAAATTAAGCAAGTGAACACATCTGAAGCAGGGAAAAAAAGGCTTAGAATCACCCCGCATTTAAGTGAGCACTCAGTAAACATTTACAGAATAAATAAATGAAGGATTGACTGAAAGAATAGTGTCCCTGTGCTGAAGGCCACAGTTCCTCCAGGTGGCTGATAAGGGGCAGCGTTAGAGTAGGGTCGAAGAGGCGGCAGTTTCCAGCAATGCACCTGTAGGGTAGAACCATACTTAATTGTTTCTTCACGGAGGCCAGTGAGTAATTCTCATTGGCTCTGAATATTAAGAGCCCCACTGCAAGTAAAAGGAAAAAAGTTCTGTCTTCTACATAATAATAGTGAACATTTCTTGAATATTTCCTCCTTGCCAGGTACTACTCTAAGTGGGTGTTTTTGGTATATCATTTTATTTGAGCCTTACAAAACTACGAGTTACAATTTTTATTCCAGGGTATAGGTGAAAAAACCAAGACCCAAAGAGTTAAGTAACTTATCTGAAAGTACACAGTCAATACCTGGTAAAGCTAAAATTTGAGCCTAATTGTATGCCATTGTCTAAGCTATTAACCACTCTGCTTTGGATGCAACATGATGGCACTTCTACTTTTATTTATTCAGTGTACAGGGTATGACAAATCCACATTTGGATGCATGGACCCTGCAGTAACTTCTCAGCTGTCCCCATTATGCAGATTTGCACCAGAGACTGGAACTTGCTGGTGTAGAAAGAGCCCATGAAATCCACGCTCAGGCCCTGCTGGTTTCTGTATGGACTTGGGCACTTTAACATTTGGGAAGATAGGAGGTATGAGGCTCAGTCTTTGGTTTGCTAGAGGTTTGCTCTGTGACCCTGGGTGTGTCCCAGAATTTGTCCACGTCTCTGTTTTTCTCAAGTTTAAATTGAAGGGTTTCTACTGAATTATCTCTAAAGGGCTTTCTGGGTCAACTTTCACTAAATAAGGTTCTAAGGCTAATAGGCAGATTCTAATCTGCTGGTTGGGTTAGCTCTTCCTGCCTCATATTTTTTTCGAGATAGAGCATTAACATTTTCTGAGTCTCCCCTGCTACCACCCTTCAGTCACCTCTCTGTGGACCACTGCAACAGGCTCCCTTTAGGTCTCACTGCTTTCACTCTTACCCCTAGAAATCTCTATTACCCATGTTGAGCCATTTAAAGCATAAATTAGATCATATCACTCATCTGAGAAAAGTTCTTCAATAGTTGTCCAGTAAGTTTACAGTAAGTAAAACCCAAACCCTTTCCCATGCCTTTAAAATGTTGTGCAGTCTACCTCTCATCTGTCTTTTCATTTTATTTAATTTCAACCCTCTCCTTCCCTACTCTTCAGCCACACTCACCTTCTATGCCTTTGCACTAGCTATTTTGTCTGCGTGGAACATTGTTTCCTCAGCTCTTTTCCTGCCCTCTCTTCCTTTGCCATTCAATTGTTAGTTCTACTTTCTGTTTCTTAGAGGGTCTTTCTTCCCCAACCACCTAACTTAAAAACATCTTTCACTTTCTCCAGTAATTCTTTTTTTTATTTTTGCACTTTATTGCCTGATACCTTCTTGCTTATTTATTTGTTCATTTATTATTGACTATCTCCATTTACTAAGACCTCTACAAAAGCGGGAAACTTGTTTGTTTTGCTTAATACCATATCCTTGGTGTTTCAGAGAGTACCTGCCACATAGTAGGTGTTCAATAAAGATTTGGTGGATAAATGAATGAATGATGAAATCAGTGAATCAACATGAGAACAATTTAGGTTTAAGATGGTGGTAAAGAAACCTAATTTTTTCAAAGGAGGTTAGCCTTGAAATGGAGAACAGATGAATAAGGGCAATTGATTCATTCATAATAGCAGATACAGATTATTTTTACCTCTTCATTCAAAGAACATTCTGGAAGGGTTGCAAATTTCAGTGTCATATTGATTTAATTGGAAGCCATGTAAAAGATGGTGGAAAGCTCCTTTTGTAAACTATACTGATCAGTTGTTTTTTTAGAAGCTTGGGTTCCCAGGGTTTTGCTCAGCTAGGCCCACATAGAGCAGCTGATTTTTTGATACTTGCCCATATATTCGTCATTAGAGAAATAATCTTGTCAGCTAGCCACTTAGACTGTCCTAACCTTCCAATTTATCAGACAGCTCAGACAGTCGGCTACCACTCTCTATCATAGAATTGGAACTGACAAAAATAAAGCGATATTTCAATATTTGATAGTTCTTGTTTGAAAAATGATATTCACATTGTTGCTACTGCCTTTAAAATAGCATTTATCCATTATTAGATTATCAGAAATAGAAGTACAATGTTTTCTAAGTCAAGTATTTATAGAGAAGGTTAAGTAGATTAACATAATCTGTGATTCTCTAAAAACCTCATTAGCAATGCTAATTTCTAATATGATCAGAGCTTCAACTGTGATCTTTCAGTTGAGCAATGGCCTTCAGACAACTTCAAAAGAATTTTTTTTTCCTCTGAATGGAAAAGCTTCTCTCCCCTATGGTGGACACACCTTCTGGTAAATGCAACAGTTCCTTTGCCTTATAGCTTCTATTTCTAAACATCTGGCCTCTCAAAAGGGGTCCTTTCAGACCTGTCTGCTGGCCAGTGGGAGGCCTAGCTTTCTAAGCATTTAGCAAACACAGAGAGGAAAATCCAGAGCCAGAGGATTCCTTCATTGCAGTAGGAGAAAGGAGGTAATCAAAGATAAGGCTACTTTGGCCATACTAATAAATGACCAAGAGAGTTAGCCAAGCCTCTTCCATTTTGCTTCAGGAACAATTTCAGCTCTTTCAAGCTATAGCAGTGAGAGCACTTACATCCAATTCACTTATGGAACAACCTTGAAATCTTTAATGGTGCCTTCCTTTCTCTGACTGAGCACAGCTCCTAGCATGGGTAAAATGCAATTTATTGTGATGTCAGCAGGCATATAGAATCAGGGCAGAACTTTCTAGGCCTCTTATCTTTTATTTTCCTTGTAAGAGAAAGTTGTTTTCTCTAACACTGTCTCTATTCTTTTTCAAATACTAATGAGATAAAATAATATTAATATCACTTGAAGATTTATTAGATCATTAGCTTTCCTCAGTAGGCTTCAAATCTGTCTGGAAGAATTCTACACTGAAGCTGGGAGGCACAGTAGCTCAGGCCTATGGTACTGGAGCATAAGGTAGGCAAGGCCGGGAGTTCGAGACCAGCCTAGGCAACATAGCAAGCACTCATCTATATGACGATAAAACATAATTTTATTAAAAAATTTCTACACTGAAACTGTAAGTACAGGGAAAAGTTTGTGGATGCAAGAAAAGCTAAGGAATATAGTGGAACAAGATTGAGAAAATTAGGATTTTTGGATGGAAATGTAGTCATGCTTGGGAGATAAAATTAGAGAAAATGGTAGTTAAAATAGCAGATAAAAATGTGCAAGACGTATTTTCTGAAGACCATGAGTCTAAGCTCTTCAAAGACACAATATCTTACTATCTCTGTATCCTCAGCCCAAAGCAAAGTGCCCAGCACAGAGCGGCCAAGCAATGACTATTTGCTGAATGAGGGATAAATAGAATTATTTGGAGACAGAATATATGTGGTTAAGCATGCTCCCCTTTAGGCAGACATTGTGCTGGAGAGCTTTTGTTTGTCCCTCTAGAGTCACTTTCTTGCCTAATCTGTGTCCCAGCAGGCTGAACTAATGGACCCCATCAATAAGCTCCCTTTCTTTGAGGCATCCTAATGCAAGGTGCTAATAATAAGAAATACTGCCAGGTAATTAGAGGGTGAGAGGAGACTGAGGTCAAGATATTTATTCCCTTAGTCCCCCAATGGGTCCTGAAGTTGGCTATGTTCCTCTAGCGAAGGCCACAGGTGCTGTGAAGTGGCCCTCTCCATCCTTACAGCTTCTTTCTCTTTCTTTCTTTCCTTCTTTTTCTTTCTTTCTCTCCCTCCCTCCCTACCTCCCTTCCCTTCCTTTCTTCCTTCCCTTTTTCCTTTCTTCTTTCTTTCTCTCTCTCACTCTTCTTTCTTTCTCTGTCTCTCCTCCCTTCCTTCCCTTTTCTTTTTTGCTTAAACCTTGTTTACCTCTTTTCAATTTGCCCCTTCAAAAAACTCCCCTCAATCACTCTGTTTGAGTGTGCCAGCTATTTCCTGCCTGAAACCTGACTAACACAAACAGGTGGATTCTAGTTCCAGTTCTGTATATTACTACTTATGTGGTCTTGTCACTTGCCCTAACCGATAAAATTGGGCACTTGTAAACGAATGCATACAAGGTGTTAAGTGCATACCAAGCATTTAACATCTAACAATAATAAGGATGAGAATGATACCCTTTGCCAGCTTGTTTGTTTGATAGAGATAATACTACATGCTCTTTTATTTTGTCTCTAGAGGAAAGAGCTGTTCATGTTTTAGAAAGAAAAGGGGCCAGGCACGGTGGCTCATGTCTGCAATCCCAGCACTCTGGGAGGCCAAGGTGGGCAGATAACTTGAGGTCAGGTGTTTGAGACCAGCCTGGCTAACATGAAGAAACCCCATCTCTACTAAAAATACAAAAATTAGCCGGGCATGGTGGCAGGTGCCTGTAATCCCAGCTACTCAGGAGGCTGAGGCAGGAGAATTGCTTGAACCTGGGAGGCGGAGGTTGCAGTGAGCTGAGATTGTGGCACTGCACTTCAGCCCGGGCAACAGAGCAAGACTCAGTCTCAAAAAGAAAGAATGGAAAGGAATAGGAAAAGGAAAAGGAAAGCCCATATCCTGTAGAGAAAGATTTAACAGTCTTCCCCCACTGGAATATCAGGGAGTATGGAAATCCCATTGAGGCACATGGCTTGAAGCAAATAAAGATTTGTTGAAACTACTGGCATTTCTGAGTATTCAGAGACTCAGTCTATTGATTGGGTCCATGAAGAGTTGCTTCTTTTTGATTCTTGCTGGAGGGCTGTCCATGGATTCCTGGATGTCCATCCACAGGCCCTGGATCTCAGGCAATAATTCCAGATCTATTAAGTGCTTCCATTTCTGTCCTAATTAAATATTTCAAGACAATGGAGGGGCTGAGTCCCTTTAGAGACTCCCTAAATATCCCAAAAAGACTTTGACTCAGGAGACAAGGCGACTCAGGTTTTACATATCACGGCTAAAACCATCATTCTCAGCAAACTATCACAAGGACAAAAAACCAAACACCGCATGTTCTCACTTATAGGTGGGAATTGAAAAATGAGAACACATGGACACAGGAAGGGGAACATCACACACTGGGGCCTGTTGTGGGGTGGGGGGAGGGGGGAGGGATAGCATTACAAGATATACCTAATGTTAAATGACAAGTTAATGAGTGCAGCACACCAACATGGCACATGTATACATATGTAACAACCCTGCACGTTGTGCACATGTACCCTAAAACTTAAAGTATTAAAAAAAAAAACTCACCTGGGGGCTCACGTCCTCAATAGGAAACAACAATTCTCAAATCCATGAGAAAGTTGTTAATCTTCTAAAGTAAAAGGACAACCATTCATTCGCCTAAAAATTTCAGTTCTGCAATTGTTTATGGCGTATGTGTTATATGACATGCTCATGCCATGCACTGTATCACTCTGTGGATACAGTGGTGAAACAGGTAAACATGGTCCCTGCTGAAAGGAACTTAGAATCTTTCTGAGTTACTGTGCAAGCCAGGAACTTACGGGCCTGGTATATAAATAATGCTTAATACACATTCTTATATGAGTGAATACATAACGCTGAATTACTCTGACATATTTCTTAATTATAAAGGTAAGTATATGAACATATTGGCCTAGGCTTTCAATGTTCAAAATGTAAAATACAACCATCAAATATTTTGGTGAAATTTGTGTATATGTGAGAATATAGATGGTACATTCAAATAACCAAATCATCTCAGCTTACAATGTAACTACAGGCATAATATTTAATAGCTTAGTTTTTTAAGCTGTATGCCAGGAATTCCATGGAGATGCTCCAGGGCACACCATGAAGATGGGAGGGTGTGCTAGGGGCAGCCAAAGGAACCAGGGTTCCACATCCCTTCTCTGCTTCAACCAGCCCACTCCACTGTTTTCTCTATATCCCAGGTTTCTGAACATGATTGCATTGGAACAAAATGTTTTAGATCTTAAATGAAAAACTGTGGAGAACCACTGAGGTAATGGAGAAATTTGGCAGTTGTGATTTCCTACCATGGACCTTTCTAATTCCAATAAGGGTGCTAATATTTGTTTCTGGGTATTAGCCTAAGCGCTGTTCATGGATTATGTCATTTATCATTCAACCTGATCTACTAGAATCTATTGTTATCATCATTTTACAAATGAAAATGATAAGGTTTAGTGCGGTTCAGTAAGTTGCCAAAGTCTGCCTAGATGGTAAGTATTTGAACAAAGGCTTGAACCTGGGTTGTCTGTTTCCAAAGCCCAGGTTATAAATCTCCACATTACCCAGTCTTGCGAATGTGCACAAGTTTAGCACATACAAGGTGGGAGATGGGCATTTCCTCTGTGACAGTTGTTTAGAGCTTAAAACAATGTTGTATTCATTTGCATAATTTCTGGTGATTATATCTACTCTTCTGGTACAGGGCATTAAAAGTGGTCCCACCATAAACTGCTGAAGAGTAGATTCACTCTTTCTGCAGTCCTGCATAGCACACAATATTACATTGTTCATAGTAGGCACTAAATAAGTCTTTGCTTATTATTAAAGAAGAGAAAATAAATGACTTTTCTGATGCCTATTTTCATAATTCTAGTCAAAAATAGCAGAGATACATCTGTTTGTTTTCCTTCTATTATTTTTTACAACAGGGAGAGCTCTATCAGCAAATTGATGGCTTAGGAGTTTGGTTGTTCCTAACACACATTTCTTAAAGCCTGGTATGGAACCAGAAGATGAATAGTTGTTGCTATGATTAAGGATTAAGACTTTATATCAGAAAGAATCCCTGAGGTCCAGTTTTTACAAGAATCTTGTTAGTACTGTAATAAGAGTGAAAGAAGAAAAACATGGAAACCATTTTCAATAATCTTGCCCAGTACACTGAGATATGAATAGTAAATTCGATCAAGAGGTACTTGACTTTTTCGCTGATCATTTCCCCATGAAGGGGGCGTGTCATAGCCAACTGCGTGTATTGATGAGACTCTGTTAGCCTTTCCAAACTTGTTTCTTCACCTGTAAAATGGGAATAACAATGCTGAGGTGTATAAATAATACACAGCTGAGGCTGATGGAAATTACAATGACACAAGTGAAATGTACTCTCTCTCCTAAAGCTACAGGCAAGATACATTTCAGAATCAAACACTTACAAAATGGCTTTCTGGTTTTTCTTTCCTTTTCAACAAATTGAGTTAAAAAACCCTTGTTAAACCAATATGCCTCCAGAACCCAGACCAAATTACAGCCCTTAAAATGAGGCGTGGGTAGGAAAGAGGATGAAAGTCTGTTTCTCCCCATGTAGTTTATGAAACGTAGAGTGTATAACATTTGAGTGTTTTCATGGAGCTCCAAAAAGCCTAGTCATGATCTGCTTGATTAGGATTCCATCTGAAAGCATTCTCCCCACTCTGCTCCCAGCTCCTGACCCACCCCAGTGTTAGGGATGTGTGTGGTGATGATGCCCTGCAGCAAAGGAATGGAGTTGGTCTAAAGGGATCTGGGGCATTATTTTAATTGGAGTGCTTATAAAATATTTGTAAAAACCTCTCTCTTTTGATGAGTGTGTCTTACGCCAGAGGTGTTTCTGCATCCCTATGGTATGAGGGTAATCCATTTAGCTGGCAAAATTTCTACAATTTTATTAACCAAAAAATCCCTCTTATCTGGGTTGAGGCTTCTTATATTTCTAATTTACACCTTCCCAAACCCTCGGATTCAGGGCTGCAAGGGGAGTCGCTGCAGCCCTGGTATCCCATGGGGCAGTGGTGAAGCCACCATGAAGCAGCTCATGTGAAAGTACTTTGAGAAGCGAAGCGTGCAGTACCAAGTACAGTTATTCTAAGTTTCTGTGTTCAGTGTCCCCTCCATAAATATAAGACAAAACTATCTTTCCTCCAATAGTTGATTATGTATTACTGCAGGCCTGTTTAGAACAGTCCAAAATGCCATGTGAACTGTTCATTCTCACACGGAGAAAAACCAGTTTTCTTTCTTCAGCTGTGCCTCTATTTTTAAAATAGAATGTCTTACCAATGTCTTCCTTAAAATGTTAGTTCCTTCTTACACCATCCCCAAGTCTTTAAATGATACAAATTAAGAGAGTCAGTCTGAAGAACAGGACATTCTGATATTTCCAGAATGTCACTTATCTCAACTCTAGGAGCAACACTTTTCCTCTCATTTTGCTGAAAGTGTAGAGACAAAAACTCCCTGTAAGGGGCTGTAGCGCCACTTGTTCTGACATTAGTTAGAAAAGGAAAGTCAGCCTTAGACCCTGTTCAGAAAAAACTTCCACCCTTTCTGTTATAACACACAATGCTCTGTGATATGGATCCTGGGGAAGAAAGCCACATAGAAATGTGGTTCTCAGATTTGGCTGCCCATCAGAATCACCCGAGCAGCTTATAAAAGAACATGGATTATCAGTTCCAAACCCAGACCTTTCCTGAATCAGAAGCCGGGAGGGTAGAGTACTTAGAAATCTGGAATTACCAACTCCCCCAGCTCCCTTTTCCCACAGGGAACTTGACAGGGAATCTTTGTACAGCACATGAAGTTAGTGATTACATTGAATGATCATGAACAAGGCCACCATAACCTGTCATACAAGGTGAGTTCCATGCTCAACACAAGCTCTGAGTAGGAAGTGGAGTCTCACCAAAGGTGAGAGAAGCTGCCTGCAGGCATCAGCTCCACAGTGTGGAAACAAGATCAGTGAGGCCTGAGGCCCATCTCTCCCTCTCCTACCTCTTTCTTGTCTGGGTCTACCTCTTTCAGGGAGCATGCTGCCACACACACCAGAACAAGAGGAGGGGCTAATCTAAAAACAATAAGAGCAATGACAATGTTGAAATGTATGTGCCAGGCCCTTTCCTAAGCAATTCATAGGAATTAACTCATTTAATCCTCCTTAAGATACAATTAAATTTTAAAAAATTAAAGTTCAAAAGCACATGGAAATACTCCTAGAACCACTTCTTAAAATCGGCTTCAATTCTGCTGTCTTACCTCAAACCATCCCTAATCTTTTCCATGTCAGTTCATCAACACTGCTGCCCTGTGTACCACCAGAAGCCTTAAACAATGCTGTCTTGGGGTTGCCCCTCCCCGAGAGTGTCCTCCTGAGAGACAAGGACATAAATGCAAGTAGTTTATTTGGGAGATGATTCCAGAAAAGAGAGTGGGGAATTGAGACAGGGAAATGAAGGGAGCTGATAAAGAATGCATCCATGAGCAGGTGCCTGTGGTAGGCAACTGGGGCTACCTCACTGGGGTGCTCTGGAAGATAGCGTGAACATGCTTCAGAGGTATTATAGGAGGTGCAGGAAGCAGGTGAATTTATCCTCCAACTCCTTTCTCTTATTGGCTCCTGCAAGCATCAAATTCCCTGCCTTTCTGGTCTATCCCTCTTCACAGCCTGAAGCCCTCAGTTAGAGAGAACTGGCCTACAGACAGAATGCTGAAGGCCTGTGTGGTGAGTTCTGCAGGTTTAGGTGCATGGCCTTAACAGTGCCTGCTGCAATGCGTACAGGTGCTTTGGAAAGGTCTAAGTCACAAACAGGGAAGAAAAAAAAAAAGAAAAGGGAAACTATGACTTTTTTTTTAATGAGGGCTCCAAGGAAAGATTATGTTGGTTCTGGCTGTACTTCTCAGTGATTTTTTTTTCTTTTTGTTTGTTGGTTTTGTTTTTAATGGGCTTGATGATTTGTGTAACAGTTCACACTTTCTTTTTCTTTTCTTTGCAGCCACGTGCTTTCAAGCCTCTGCCCTTGGTTTATGCTGTTCTCTCCACATAGAATGCTTCGCTTCTCTCCTTGGCCAAGAGTCACCATGACTCTACTTTTCCTTCAAAAGACCAGATAAATTACCACTTCCATTCTTTTTAGTTTTTTCTCATGTATAACCCTCATTTCATCCTGTGTCATAGTTAGCCATCTTCATGTTTGTCTGTTCTCTTAACCCAATATTTTGCAAGTGAGAGGTGATAAATATATACCCATTGAATGAATGGACAGACCTAATCTAAATAATGAGACCTCAGGCTTCTTATTTGTAACACCTGATTTAACTTCAAACCCTGGGCACTTGATTGTGGAAGAAATATTTCCCTTCCCCTTGCACATGTTCAAAATTCTGTTAGGTCATTCAATGTTATTGATTTCTAATGTTTTCTTCCCTGTCCTTCCTATCAGGGTAAATTCCACATCACTATTAGATTGAAATGAGACCTCAAATATATCTTATTAGTGAGGTAGCACCAATGAGTTCATAAGTCCACTAGGTTAATGAGCCGACATTATCAAATACAGATAAAGAAATAGAGAAGTGTTGTTGGCTCTGCTGCCCAGGAAGCAACAGCTTTACAAATCATCTTCCAGTTTTAGAAGCAAATGCCCATATCTCACTCTGCTGAAAGGCCACTTTCCCTGTGGGGGATTCATGATTAGGTTTGTGAACTCCTACTCATCCTTCAAAACCCAGCTCGGTTGTCACCCACTCTGTGAAGAGGAAAAGAGGAAAGAAGCTGATACTCATGGAACACTTACTCTTCCAGCTACTGCCTGTGACACTTTAATTGTGTCATTTTATTTTATTCTCCCAACAGCACTGCAAGGTAGAAGTTATCCCCATTCTTCAGAAAGAAAAAAAAATGGAGCTAAGCAAAAATCCAACAAATAAGTGATGAAAATAAGCTCCGAAGCTAGGTCTCTCAGATAGCAGTGTTATACTTTCTGTTAGTTTAGATTGCCTTCCACATTGTCTATATAATAAACTTTTTTGAGTACATATGACCTCACCCTGTGTCACAATAAATCCTCAGCAAAACATCTGTTAGTTGGATATTATCAACCACATTTTACAGGGATGCAAAGGTCTAGGAGGTGCTTTTCTTCCTCCATCTTATGTACTTCCACACTGGCTGATCTGTTTCAGTTATACTATTTGTCTTAAGACTTCACAATTATGTACATCTATTTCTATCTTCCAAACAAGAACACAATTTCCATGAGGATAAGGTTGTGTGTGTGTGTGTGTGTGTGTGTGTGTATTCTCAGTGTAGGAGTGAATGAATGAAACTGTGGAATAAACAAATTCACTTATACCATAAAATAAAATGTAAAGATACGTTAATGCTTTGAAAAAGTCTTTATTTGAAAAACTGACTTTGACAAAATAAGGTTATGGAATATTTAATGTCCTAAGTACAATTAGCCCACATTGGATGCATTTTATTTATTCACTCAGGTCATGTATATCTGTACCTCCCTCACATCTGGCAACATGCCAAAATTTCAGATTCCCAGCAACCTAGCTCTTGTCTATGTTTTGATACAGGCAAGAACCAAGAAAAAAAAAATCAGACAAAGGATATGTCACCAAGCCTTTCATACACTAATGACCATGTACCTTGCTCAGATGAGAGGTTCCCTGATCCTTACCCGGAGACTAATTCCTTTTCCTTGACAAATAGTCCTAATAAGGTTGGTTTTTCTAAGTTGACAGCATATTAGAAGAAGCCAAGTAAAACGGAACAAACTGTCAGAAGAAGGCACACTTAGAGCCCCATGGAACAAGAGAGAGCACAACAACAATGAAGGAGCATCAAGAAGAACTTGAAAGCATGGCATTTTCAGAATATTTTATGTAAGGGCAAAGAAACCCTGCTCTGCTTCACAGGTTCTGAGGATATCGTTATGCTCTGGCAAAGAACAATGTTGTCAAAAAACTGTTAAAATGTTTTCCATCAATTCTATTTTAAAACACAAAGATGTCAACAAGTTATACATTTAACTAATAATTTCTATTTAAAATAGTTACAGTCTTTTTTAAAACAACTTGAAATTTTGGTTCTTAAATGACAAAACTTTGATTATCAGAAATCATGTCTATTAAGGAAGAATTGTTCCCTAGGGATTCCAAAGATTGCTAAAATGTTGCAGTCCTAAGATGGTGCCAGTCCTGGTAATACACAGAGTGAGCAGAAGTGCTAAGAATAATTGGGTATCTCATGGCTAAATTCCACTTCAGATCCACAGCCATTGGATATATTTTGGAGACCTATTTAACTTTAGTAGTTTGAGGCTCTTTCCATTTTTACCTACCTACATGCTCTACAGAGAAGAAGGCTATATTGGTTTATGATATGCAAATTATTGATACAATCCTTTCAGCATAGTAATGTAGTTGTTGATCTTATGCTTGCTATGGCTCCTCTTACTGTTTTTTGCTCTCAAACATTGTTTGTTACACCGACAGGATTATAACCACCTATATGAAATAATAAAGATACAAAGAAAAAAGAAAAATCTTTCACAGCCCTAACTTGCCAACACATCAGTTCTCTGCATTTTCCACATGCCTTCCAGTTCTCGTTCATGTGTGTAGCATATTGATTGAACAAAATAACCCTATTATTCCTTTTCCTGTGTCCACACTCATTCTATGTGACGTTGTGGTTTTTCTTATGCAAGAAATAGAGTTGATTTTCTCACTCCTTGAATCTGGAGTCACCTCATATCTTTCTCTGGCCAACAGCATATGGCAGAAGTGAAATCGTGCACATTCTGAGCCTAGGTCTCAAGCTGCCTTGCAGTCCCCACTCTCTTGGAACTTTTCCAAGTCATCATGGGAATAAGCCTAGGCTAGCCTGCTGGATGACACTGAAGAGACACGTGATCTATCATCCTGTTGCTCCAGCCAATAGCCAGTTGACCACTAGACATGTCAGCAAGGCTGTCTGTCCTAGCCTCGACCAGTCAGTATCTGGCTGACCCAAATGCTGACGCCCAAAAAGCCCAGCTGATCAGCAGAACCACTTGTTTTCCCATAGACAAATGAGCAATAATAAATGCCTATTGTTTTAAGCATTGAGTTTTACATGATTTATTATGCAGCAATAGTTGATAAAACATGCATACATATAGTTGACCTAGTCATATTCATATTGTAAATCATGCTTCTAATAGCTATCTTATGTTTCATACAGTGAACATACAATAATTTATTTTAATATTTCCCCAAGTTGGGGATATTTAATTAGTCTACAATTACTAAACAGAGGCAATAATGTGATATAAACAGCACATGTTATTGATCTTCTAACAATGATTTCAAATTCTGAATTTTCTGATCATGAATTTTGTGGCTTTGGCCAAGTTAGCCTCAATACACCTACTTTTTAAAATCTGTGAAATGAGAATAATGACTCGTTGAGATTTCATTTTTAATACTCAAGATGATACATAACAGTCTAGTGTCTGAACACAGTGTAGTTAATCAATAAATGGAAGATATCATGTAAACAACGCTGCAATTCGTTTAATTCCCAACTATGATATTGTTGGTTCAAAGATAAGGACAATAAAAAAGATAAGGAGATTATATGAGCAGACAGAAAATACATTTTTAAAAAAACTAGTGCTTAGAGGTAATTACTGACATTCAGTTTCCATTTCTGGAGTTGAGAGGCACTGAAGGAATCATTATTCTGCCACAGTATCCTTGGCTTGCACCTTGGAAATCAGAAATCATCACTCTGGTGGTTATTAAACAAGAGTGTGTGGTGAGAACTCGGAGAACTGTATGAGAAAGAGCTAATGAACTTGTTTAATATGCAGGTTCTCAAGCCACATATCCAGAGATTCTGATGCAATAGATCTGGGTTTGAGCCCAAGTATCTCTGTATGCTCTGAGCTCCCCTCTAGGGCATTAATCAGAATCTACCAGTTTGGAGAACCACTGCCTTATTTCCACCCCACTCCTCCATTGTGGAGGGAGACCAAAGGCCAAGAAGGGTTAAATATGAAGGTTCTGTCTCCTCAGAGACAACCAGTGACTGAGCTGGGGCGTGAGAGCCCAGTCCTTTGGATTTTTGAGCAGTGGTTCCATGTGGCTTACCTGAGCTATCCTGAGCTCATCAAAGGACAGAAATCTGCTGAGACCCTTGTTCTAAGTATGTACTTTTCTTCCCAAGGCCAGTCTCTCTCTCATCCTAGTTGATACATACTTTATACACTGGGGAAATGATTAATGTGAATACATTATTTATTCTTTACTGAGAACTTGTCCTTTGAGCTGTAACCAAAGTAACTGACTTTCAGACAAGTTGAAACATGCCAAGAAATGGTTTGTCTTGTATATCAATACATAGCTCAGTGTTGGCTTTCAAAAAAAAAAAAGCAGTAAATAAAATCGAGGTAACAGATTCTTTTACATTTTGTTGTCTCCTTGGGGCTTTGTAATACTTTTTTTTTTTTTTAAGATAAAGAACTTGCCATTTTATATAACTCATCCTTTCAAACAAGTAGCTTGAGACCGGTTGGTCTTCCAAGTTTGAATTTTAGGAGGACACTCTTCTGTCATGTCATTTCTTGAAGAAATGCAGCTGTCAGTATGGATATACCCAAGAAGCATATTTATTCTGGTAGAACTAGAAGGCTCGACATAGTTTTAGAGTTATTTTAAATTATTTTAAATTAATTTTGAAGTTGAATTCAAATGCAAAGCAACTTAAATTATTTGCTGAGACAAAAAAAAGAAATTCTGTCACCAGAACTGCCCTGCAGTGGAAAAACTTTAGCTGTTTTTTTTTTTCTTTTAATCTCTTTATTGATAGGCACAACAGCTTGAAGAAACCAAATGGACTGGATGCCAAAAGCATCCAGTGATCCCCTTTGTGACCCCCTATTAGACGAAGTCAAGACTGGTGAGAAATTGGTGCAGACCAAAGGAGGTGACCTCTAGTTACCTTTGAATGATTAACATATCATTATCGTACTAAAATTTCCTCTGCTAAGTGAAGATCACCGCCATTTTGTGTACATGCAATATATGGAGAAGTATGTTCATGAATTGCACATACCACTTGGAACTCCACTCTACACATGCCTGCATACCTCCCCCTACATTCAACTCATTAAAACTCCCATACCCCCTATTGCCTGGGAAGAGGTGCCTTTAGATCATGAGCTCCCCTTCTTTGGCCACTGAATGAAACCTGATTGCCTTTCTAATTTGACATTCTTTCTTTGTGGCTGACATAAAGTAGTGAAAGAATGCAGGTTACTGGTGACAGTTCCAGCCCAAGTCAACTGTCTGCAGAGCCTTAAGCTTCATGTGCCTAATTAGTGAAAGTAATTTGTGGTACAATGATTAAAAGAATAACGTTTGAGAAGACAAGGGTTTGAATGCTTCCCCACTAACAGGCACACAACCTTGGAAAATCACTCAGCTTCTCTAAGCCTTATCATCTTCATCCACATAATGGGCATACTTATAGCAAATTTTGTTGAACACATTATATGCTAGGACATTTTAAAAAGTGTATTTCTGGCGGGGCATTGTGGCTCATGCCTGTAATTCCAGCACTTTGGGAGGCCGAGGCGGGTGGATCACAAGGTCAGGAGTTCAAGACCAGCCTGGCCAATATGGTGAAACCACATTTCTACTAAAAATGCAAAAAAAATTTGCTGGGCATGGTGGCGCATGCCTGTAATCCCAGCTACTCAGGAGGCTGAGGCAGGAGAATTATTTGAACCTGGGAGGCGGAGGTTGCAGTGAGCCGAGATTGTGCCACTGCACTCCAGCCTGGGTGACAGGGTAAGACTTCGTCTCACTAAAAAAAAAAAACAAAAAAAACAAAAAAAAAAACTATTTCCATAAGTTCATTTAATATTTATAATAATTCCATGAATAAGTGTTATTTTTATCCCTGTTTCACATATCTGAATACTGCGGTTCAGAGAGATTAAGTAACCTGCCCAAGGTCGCACAGATAGTAATGGATGAAGCCTGAATTTGAACCTAGGTAGGCAGATCCCAGAGCCTAAGAATTCAATGAAAATAGTCCCTGCCAAGAGCTTGGAAATGTGCTTATAATGAGAGCTCAAAAATGGTATCTTAATATTGTTATTGGAGAAGAGCACCTTGAATCTTATTCCTACATGAGGAGTTCTCTCCTGGGACTGTAAACCACCTTCATATCATTGTTTACCATTAATCATTTGTAGCATGTATAACCATAACAACAAATTAACCTATACCTCCCCTATCTCTTTTTCAGTCTCTTTAAGTAATGTCTATTATTGTCTGAAAAACACAAAAACTATACAGAATAAAGTTTACTGTATACCACCAATCAGTTAACTACTCTTTGGGTGGAGAGTTTATCCTTACAGTGTTTTCTCTTTGCACATGAATATTTTCTCATTTTCCCCCAAAATGTGAATTACTCTATAAATAGGGTTTAATCCTGTTTTTCCTCCCTGATGTTTATATCATGAGCATTTTTCCATCTCATGCACTATTCTGTGAAAACAGGATTTTTGTGATGGCACAATATTTCATTTTAAAGATAAAATGGAGAGAGGTAAGGGCAGCAGGAAGACCACCCTTTCCCCTCCTCCCCGCTGACAGGATGGATCTAATGTGATTGGGATTGGGCGCGTATGCTAGGAAGAAGGATCATTGTGCTAAAAAAATTTACACACAAGGGTTGTACTTTCTCTTCCTTAATTTAGTTGAGGAAAGATTACTGCCTTTGTACGAAGCTTTTCCTTTCTGTCCTTCCCTCTCACTGAATAGTGGTGTAATGAAGATATTTTGGTCTGAACTTATGAAGAGTGGTAAGGAAAATTCACCTAAGAATAAAGAGAATAAAGTCTAGTACAACTTACTAATAGCTCCCCTCCCTCCAAAGTGCCCCATATTATCAAAGGGATTGTTGATATTGTGTACATTTTGGTGTGTGCTAACAGAGTGATTGCAAACCAAAGCTTGTTTATTTTTTTTAATTCGGAAGGTTTAAAGATACTATGGTTTTCTTACCTAATAATCAAAACAAACACATTTGGTATATATAATAATAACAATAACTACAATAAAATGGAAATAATAAGTAATTGTTATTGAGCCTTTACTATGTGCTAAATGCTTTATGCATTCCTATTTAATGTCTCAATCATTCTCCAAGGTAGAGATTGTTCTCATTTTGCAAAAGAGGAAATGGAAGCTGAAGTAGTTCCAAAGGTGTTGTGGGCATGGGTGGAGGGGCCAGGATTTCAATATAGACTGGCCTACCTTCAAAATAGTATTTTCCTACATGACACCCCACCAAGATGTTTTCTTTGAACTATAGGTGATGATTTTTTCAAAAAAATAAGCTCTTTATTTTAAAATAGCTTCAGATTTACAGAAAAGTTGCAAGAATATAACACAGAGTTTCCATATACCTTGTACCCAGCTTCCTTTATTTTTGACATTACTAGGGTACATTTGACACAACTAATGAACTAACATTGATATGTTATTACCAACTTAGGCTCATAATTTATTCTGAGTTTCTTAGTTTTTAACCTAATATGCCTTTTCTGTTTTAGAATCTTACTCAAGATACCACATTACATTTATTCATGATGTCTCTTTAGACTGTGAGTTTCTCAGATTTTCCTTGTTTTTAATGACCTTGACATTTTGAAGAGAACTGGTATTTTATAGAATGTCTCTCACTTTGGATTTTTCTGATGTTATTCTCATATTTAGACAAGGGTTATTTATAGGTGATAATTTAAAAACAAAATAAAGTGAAACTTCATGTAACTGCCAAACCAGCCCAAAAATGGCCCTACTCTGCTGGTAACAGAATGTTGCATTGGCTTATAGGCATTAACAGAGCCAAGACTGCAAGTGATACAGCCCAGGCATGTGTAACAGAAACAGCTTTGACCTCTAACAACATCCAGAACCAATGATTCCTCCTCATGGAACCAAGAAGATGGGACATGGCCAGAACCTGCTGCAATATGACCACTGGCACTCTTTCAAAGCAAGGGGTCTGTTGGCCAGGAAGATCTGGGACTAAAATCTGCCTCAACATGCCTTACTGTAAGTGGTCAAATTTGAAGACTTCCAACTGGACCTTGCCAAGCCAACATTTGTAAATCCTTTCTCTTGTCATCCAACCCCTTAATACTTGCCCCAGGCCCCAAGTGAGGGAGACTGATTTGAGTCCTTCAAATCCTGTCTCCTCGCTGGCCAGCCTTGTAATAAAGCCTTTCTTTTCTCAAAAGCTGGAGCCATAGTATTAGCTTCTATGTGTGTGGGGCAGGGAGTCCATTTGCTGTATAACAGTCACTCAATATCCACCACCAGCATGAACAAACACTAATGTTTTCCATACTTGCTTCTGAATCTTTTAAATGAAAAATATAGATGATGAAACTGAGCTCCCTTTTAGGTCTGTCTCCAATTTTATTCCCTTTTCTCCCAAAGTCATGAATTTGTATTTTTTCTCATCCATGTTGTTATGTACATGTGTTACATATATTTTTCAATAAATAGCATGCAGCAATATTTTGCACTTTTATTCCATAGATGTTATCATAATGAACAATCGATCTGCAATGTGTTTTTCTAGACATTAGATTTTTAAGATCTATGTTGATATATACAGACCCCTTTATTCATTTTTAACTCCTGAATGGTGTTTCCTTTTATGACTATGTCATGCTTATTCATTTATCTAATGATGGACATTTAAGTTGTTTTCAATTTTTGTTATTGCAGCAATATACAATGAGTATCCTTGTATTTATTCTTGGTGGAAATGGGTGAGTTTCTCTGCAATATCTATATAGCAGTGAAATTTGGGGGTATTAAAAATATAGCCATATTCATCTTTTTTTCTAGGTATGACCAAAACCATCTGTAGTTTACACACTCCTGCCCCAGCACTGTATGTGTTTCCATCATGTCCCATCATTGCTTATACTTGGTACTTTTAGATTTTCAATATTTTGCCAATCTGATGGGTGAAAATGTTTTTATTTAATTTATGACTTTATTGAGGCATAACTGATGTATAACAAACTGCATATATTTAAAGCGTACAATTTGTTGAATTTTAAGAAATGCCTATACCCATGAAACCAGCACCACAATTGAGATATTGAAGATTTCCGTCACCTCTAAAAGTTTCCTTGTGCCTCTTTGCAATTCATTTCTTTCTCAATTTTTTATTCACTCAATGCACTGTAGACGTTGATCATCTTGTTCTTAAAATAGTATTTTTTTTTCATGTGTCTACATGATGGAACAATGAAAAAGGAAAAGCAATTGACATTTCCATTGTATTAGGGAAAAGGTCCTATTTTAAAAAGAAGGGAGAACACATTGCAACGTAGAAAGTAGTTAAGAACACTGATAAAATGAGACTGACTTATTTACATCTTTCCCTCAACTTCTGACCCTGGGTGTGGTAAACAGGAGATGGCCTCAAGTTTCCCACCACTTGGTGTACAAACCGTGTGTAATTTCCTCACCTGAATGTGAGTGGAACCTGTAAAAATAATGATACAACGCTCACTGATTAGCCTACATTATGTGGCAAAGGGGAAGAGTTCTTGTGATATGTAATTAACATCCGTAATCAGTTGACTTTAAGTTAATCAAAAGAGAGGCTATCCCAAATGGGCCTGATATAATATATGAGCTCTTTAAAAGAGGTTCTAAAAGTCAGAAACAGAAGCCACAAAGATTTGAAAAAGCAGGCAAGCTGTCCTGGTAGCCTGGAAGAACCAAACTGCCATGTGTGAAGAGGGCTCTGTGGCAGACACGGGCAAAGGCGTGTAGGAGTTTGGGGCCTCAGTCCTCCAGTTGTAAAGAACTGAATCCTGCCAACAACCCCTGCCAACAACCAAAGAGCTTGCAAGAGGACCTAAAGCCTCAGATGAGATTGCAGCCCTGATTTCAGTCTGAGCAGAGTGCCTGGGTAACTCTTGCCCCATGGAAACTAGGAGAAAATAAATGTGCGTTGTTTTAAGTCTCTAAGCTCAAGGTAATTTAATATGCAACAATTGGAAATGAATACACAAGGCAACAACTGATCTGTTTTCTTTTAATATAGATTAATTTTCATTTTCTAGATTTTTTAAACAAATGAAATAATACTATATACATATTTTTAGTCTGAATTTTCTCACTCAGCATAATGATTTTTGAGATTCATCCATCTTATTTTTTATCAGAGCTTAGTTTTTTTTTCAGTGTATGGATATACTATATTTTGTCTATATATTTATCTTTTAATTAACAGTTGGTGGTTTCCAGTTTTTTGGCTATTACAAATTAAATTGCAAATCTCTGTGTGGACATATGTTTTTATTTCTCTTATTTTAATTTGACACTTCCTGATTACTAGTAAAGTTAATTATCTTTTCATATTGTTTTACCTACCTGAGCATCCTCTCCTGTGAATTGCCTATTAGAAGCTGGGCACAGTGGCTCATGTCTGTAATCCCGGCAATTTTGGAGGCCGAAATGGGGGAATCACTTGAGCCCAGGAGTTTAAGACCATTCCTGGGCAACATAGGGAGACTCCATCTCTATAAGAAAATTTAAAAATTAGCTGGGCATGGTGGTATGTGCCTGTAGTTACAGCTAGTTGGGAGGCTGAGGTGGAAAGATTGCTTGAGCCTAGGAGGTTAAGGCTGCAGTGAGCCATGATCACGCCACTGCACTCCAGCCTGGGAGGCAGCAAGACCCTGACTCAAAAAATTAATTAATTAAATTAAAAAATTGCTTCTTATTATCTTCTGCCCATTTTTCTATTTGTATTTTTTCTCACTGATTTATAAGTTCTTTAAACATTCTGAATACAACTCCTTTGCCTATTATAAATGTTGAAAGTATCTTTTCCCAGTTGACTATTGTCTTTGTTTGATATCCTTCATCATATAAAAATTTAAAATAAAGCCTAACTTTATCTTTAAAAAAATAACATTTGCTTTTATTACTTGTTTTAAGAAATTCCTCCTAGATCTGAAATTATAAAGATATTTTCCATTTTTAAATTATAGTTTCAGAGTTTTGTTTTTCACATTTAGGTCTTTAATTCTTTGGAGTTTATTTTTGTATAGGGGAAGGTGGGAATACAATTCTTTTTCTATAAAGAAAGATAATTTATCAAGTCTACATATCAAGTAGTTCATCATTTCTCCACTGATTTGCAGTTTCAGATACAGCAATTTCCATATATGCATATATCTATTTTCCAGCTTTTTGTTCTGATGCACTGGTGTATTTGATTACTACTATACCAATACCTTGCTGTTTTAATTATAATATCCTTGCTATAAGCCTCACATATATTATAACACTGCCCTCTCTTTTGTCTTCTCTCTCAGAATTATCTCGGCCTTTCCTATATTTTATGCCTTTAGATTAAGTTGAAAATAAATTTACCAGGATACCTGAAATATTTGGTACATTTTTAATTAAAATGTCATTGAATTTATAGACTAATTGGGGGAAAATTTGCATCTTTACAATATTGAATCTTCTCATCCATGATCATGTTATATCATGCCATTTTTCTTGTCTTCTTTTTCAATGCATAAATAACATTTTACGTATGTTTCCTATAAAGATCTTGCACTTCCTTTGTTAGATTTACTACTAGGTAGATAAGGTCTGAACATTTTACGCAAACCATCATAGCTATTTCCCTATGAAAGTTATAATGTGAAAAAACTGGAATCTTCACCAAGTAGACTACTTTCAACAAAGAAAATGAATATAGAACTAGTATTGCTTATGAGCTGATGTCTAAAATGATATGTTCTCTGTTCTGTGTTAAGAAAGAAGAGCCCTTTTTGGTCCTTCACATGAGAGCTTCACATGCCTTTCATGGAAAATCACCTTCTGCAGTCTGTGCTTAAGATATCAATAGTCTCTAACTTCCCTGATCCACTTCATGGGGCAACTGCTACTCAGCTCCTGATCATATTGCAACTGGGAAATGTGGGGGACCATGGTTGCTAGATTTTTTAGTTTTTCAAGAAAAGCTGACAATCCAGATTTTTTATATAAAATCTTCTTACCTTTAAATATTAGTAAATTAGAAAAAAAAAACACTTTATATTATGTGGGAAAAACTAAGCAGGCCTTAGACCTGATAGGACATGAGGGCTGCCTGTGTTCAATCTTTGGGGTAGCTCTGTCACCAACAACTTCCAGTTCATCTTCTTTCCCTTAGACCACAACCCTTTGCCCAAGAGGGACATGCTTTCCAACTTTAAGTATTTGGTATCACAGAGTGTGAGCTGTAAGGGATATTAGAGTTTGTCTGGTCCTAGTTCAGTTTTGATGGCTATAGCAGTTTTGAGGCTGGGGCAGGGAGGCAACTAGTCTGGCTTCACACAGTGACCTAAAGGCAAGGCCAGGCCTAGAACTCAGGTGGACTGAGTCCACATCCAGGGGGTTTGCCATCACTTACACTGCCTGATTACTTTGCAAAGCCTTCAAGGGACAGGCTGTGACCCTTCCCATGATGTCTCAAATAAATAAGAGTTTGTTTGACAAGTGAGACACTATTAAGATACCATTCTGTTTGAGGATGCCTATGGAGGAACTCTAGAAAAAGTGGAGAGAATGTACAGTCACATAAATGTTGCCCTCTAAGAGGAAGTTAAAAATTCATGAAAATTATTAAGACTCTATTAAACCAAATATTCTACTAATTCTTAGTAGCTCCTGGGCCTAAATTCTGAGCAGTTGTGACCAGACTTTCCAGATTAATAGGTGGAAAGACTGAGTGATATGGTTCAGCTGGGTGCCCACCCAAATCTTATCTCAAATTCCCACAAGTGGGAGGCACCTGGTGGGAGGTAATTGAATCATGGGAGGAGGTCTTTACCATGCTGTTGTGATAGTGAGTAAGTCTCACGAGATCTAATGGTTTTAAAAGGGAGAGCTTCCCTGCAAAAGCTCTCTGCCTGCTGCCACGTTGTGTAAGACATAACTTGCTCCTCTTTGTCTTCCACCATAGTTGTGTGGCCTCCCCAGTCACGTGGAACTGTGAGTCCATTAAACCTCTTTTTCTTCATAAATTACCCAGTCTTGGGTATGTCTTTATCAGCAGTGTGAAAACAGAATAATACAGTAAATTGGTACTGGTAGAGAGGGGCACTGCTGTAAAAATACCCAAAAATGTGGAAGCGACTTTGGAACTGGCTAACAGGCAGGGGTTGGAACAGTTTGGAGGGCTCAGAAGAACACAGGAAAATGTGGGACAGTTTGGAACTTCCTAGAGACTTGTGAATGGCTTTGACCAAATTGCTGATAATGATAGGGACAATGAAATCTAGGCTGAGGTGGTCTCAGATGAAGGTGAGGAACTTGTTAGGAACTGGAACAAAGGTAACTCTTGTTATGCTTTTTCAAAGAGACTGGTGGCATTTTGTCCCCACCCCAGAGATTTGTGGAACTTTGAACTTGAGAAAGATGATTTAGGAAGAAATTTCTAATTGGCAAAGCATTCAAGAGGTGACTTGGATGCTGTTAAAGCCAGTCAGTTTCATAAGGGAAGCAGAGCATAAAAGTTTGGAAAATTTGCAGCCTGACAATGTGATAGAAAGAAAAAATCCCATTTTCTGAGTAGAAATTCAAGCCAGCTGCAGAAATTTGCATAAGTAAAGAGGAACTGAATGTTAATCACCAAGACAATGTCAAAAATGTTTCCAGGGTATGTCAGAGGTCTTCACAGCAGCCCCTCCCATCACAGGCCCAGAGGTCTAGGAGGAAAAAAGTGGTTTCATAGGCTGGGCCCTGGGTCCCTCTGCTGTGAGCAGTCTAGGTACTTGGTGCCCTGTGTCCCAGCCACTCCAGCCATGACTAAAAGGGGCCAAGGTAGAGCTCAGGCTGTGGCTTCAGAGGGTGCAAGCCCCAAGCCTTGGCAGCTTCCACATGGGGTTGAGCCTGCCAGTGCACAGAAGTCAAGAATTGGGGTTTGGAAACCTCCACCTAGATTTCAGAGGATGTATGGAAATGCCTGGATGTCCAGGAAAAAGCTTGCTGCAGGGGCAGGACCCTCATGGAGAACTCTGCTAGGGAAGTGCAGAAGGGAAATGTAGGGTGGGAGCCCCCACACAGAGTCCCTACTAGGCCACTGCCTAGTGGAGCTGTGAGAAGAGGGCCACTGCCCTCCAGACCCCACAATGGTAGATCCAATGACAGCTTGTACTGCATGCCTGGAAAAGCTGCAGACACTCATCACCAGCCCGTGAAAGCAGCCAGGAGGGAGGCTGTACCCTGCAAAGCCACAGGGGCGGAGCTTCCCAAGACCATAGGAATCCACCTCTTGCAACAGTATGACCTGGATGTGAGACATGGAGTCAAAAGAAGGAGATCATTTTGGAGCTTTAAGATTTGACTGCCTGCTGGATTTTAGACTTGCATGGGGCCTCTAGCCCCTTTCCTTGGACCAATTTATCTCATTTGGAATGGCTGTATTTACCCAATGCCTGTACCGCCACTGTATCTAGAAAGTAACCAATTTGATTTTGATTTTACAAGCTCATAAGTGGCAGGGACTGGCCTTATCTCAGATGAGACTTTGGACTGTGGATTTTCGAGTTAATGCTGAAATGAGTTAAGTCTTTGGGGGACTGTTGGGAAGGCATGACTGGTTTTGAAATGTGAGGACATGAGATTTGGGAGAGGCCAGGAGTGGAATGAGACAGTTTGGCTGTGTCCCCACCTAAATCTCATCTTGAATTCCCATGTGTTGTGGAAGGGACCTGGTGGGAGGTAATTGAATTATGGGGGCAGGTTTTTCCTGTGCTGTTCTTGTGATAGTGAATAAGTCTCATGAGATCTGATGGTTTTATAAGAGGGAATTTTCCTGCACAAGCTCTTTGCCTGCTGCCATCCACGTAAGACGTCACTTGCTCCTCCTTGTCTTCCACCATAATTTTGAGGCCTCCCCAGCCACATGGAAATGTGACTCCATTAAACCTCTTTTTCTTTATAAATTACACAGTCTTGGGTGTGTCTTTATTAGCAGCATGAAAATGGACCAATACACTGAGGAGCATAGCAATAACTTCTGTGCTTTTTTTTTTTTTTTTTTTTTTTAAGACAGAGTCTCACTCTGTCACCAAGGCTGGAGTACATTGGCACAATTTCAGCTCACTGAAACCTCCACGTCCCGGGTTCAAGCAATTCGTCCACCTCAGCCTCCAGAATAGCTGGGACTACAGGCATGCACCACCACGCCTGGCTAATTTTTCTATTTCTTGGTAGAGGCAAGGTTTCACCATGTTGCCCAGCCTAGTCTCAAGCTCTGAACCTCAGGTGATCCACCCACCTTGGCCTGCCAAAGTGCTGGGATTAGAGGCGTGAGCCAGAATACCCAGCCAAAGGCATTTTTGATACAGATTCTGTGTATGGGTGTTTACATGTGACTGCACATAAGCACACTCATATAAATAGAATGAAATACAATAAAATGCCAGCCTTCTTACTAAAAACAGTCTTGTGAACTGAAATGTAAAGTTCAATGATTCAACAGAAAAGAGTCTCAGTCAAATTAAGTGTATATTACTCCAACCAATTGGCTTCAGCTTATTTAAAAGATCATCAGTGATGAATAAGTAGATGCCTTGTTTGTAATCATCTATTGCTTTCTGAGAGTAGCTGTATGGCTAAGTGAATCAGGCAACTTTAAAGTGCTTTAAAACCACACAACTTCATTTCACAACTGCCATTACATGATTGGCCAAACAGCATTCAGAGATGGAATTTTCCATTTCATATAACTGCAAAGTGATTCAAATTAGCTGTGTTGCAATTTGCTGCAGGGAAAGGTCATTGATACTTTTAATTCTTTAAGGATATTACCTAGATCTAAATATTTATTACAGTTATAACGTATTGATTAGAAGGACGCTTACAGAACACAGACTTAATTATTTGTGTTTGCAACTTACACCACTGGTTGGAAAACTATGGCCTGTGGGCCAAGTAAGGCCCACCAGCTGTTTTTCTTGAATTTTTATTGGAAAACAGCCGCGTTGATTTGTTTACATATTGTCTATGGCTGCTTTTTTTTTTTTTTCCCCTTTAGTTGGCTGTGGTTTTTTTTTTTTTTATTATACTTTAAGTTTTAGGGTACATGTGCACAATGTGCAGGTTAGTTACATATGTATACATGTGCAATGCTGGTGTGCTGTACCCACTAACTCATCATCTAGCATTAGGTATATCTCCCAATGCTATCTCTCCCCCCTCCCCCCACCCCACAACAGTCCCCAGAGTGTGACATTCCCCTTCCTGTGTCCATGTGTTCTCATTGTTCAATTCCCACCTATGAGTGAGAATATGCGGTGTTTGGTTTTTTGTCCTTGCGATAGTTTACTGAGAATGATGATTTCCAATTTCATCCATGTCCCTACAAAGGACATGAACTCATCATTTTTTATGGCTGCATAGTATTCCATGGTGTATATGTGCCACATTTTCTTAATCCAGTCTATCATTGTTGGACATTTGGGTTGGTTCCAAGTCTTTGCTATTGTGAATAGTGCCGCAATAAACATACGTGTGCATGTGTCTTTATAGTAGCATGATTTATAGTCCTTTCGGTATATACCCAGTAATGGGATGGCTGGGTCAAATGGTATTTCTAGTTCTAGATCCCTGAGGAATCGCCATTAAAAAGTCAGAAAACAACAGGTGCTGGAGAGGATGTGGAGAAATAGGAACACTTTTACACTGTTGGTGGGACTGTAAACTAGTTCAACCATTGTGGAAGTCACTATGGCTGCTTTTGTGCTACAGTGGCTGAGCGGAGCAGATGTGACAGGTTCTACAGGGCCCATGAAGCCTAATACATTTACTACCAGCCCTTTAAAGAAAAAAATTGCCACATATGATCTGTCACATATTTTTCTTTTCTTTTTTAAATAACCTTTAAAAATGTAAAAAAAAAAAAAAAATTCTTAATTCTCTGAGACAGGATTTGGCTTTTGGGCCAAACTTTGGGCCAGATTTGCCAATCTGTGGTCTAGACAATTAAAACAATAAAGCAAATTTTAATTTATGGCATTTGCCTATTTCCATGGTGTAAATACTGTCAGCATGATTGGTTTTGAGCTAACAGCATGCTGTTGTTGAATGCTGTGTTGTGAGGGGATGTATAGGAGCACACCATTTTATAGTATTTTAACCATAAAGATACAATATGCATAAAGAACTGCAAGAGCATAGATAACAGTAAAAAGTAGTAAAAGAATTCATAAAATATTTTCAGCATTTATGATTTTTTGTTATAACTCATTCAATTTTAAGTTTATGTAATTTAATTTTTAATAGTGAACTTATTTAACAACTGGGTCATAAAATCCTTGAAAATTTAACAATGGGCTCTGGTGAGCCAGTAAAAGCCTGTAGTAGCACATTCCTGAGTTTAGAAAATTTTGCACTTTTAGAGATAAAACGAAAGTATACAAATGTATACTTAAGTTACATTTGTAACATACTGTAAGTTGGAAAGTGGTAAGATTCAAAATATGCATATGTATATAAGGAGAAGGCTTCAGCATAAACACATTGGCTAACTAACTTCATTATGTGTGCAAATGACATTCATTGTAATTGGGATCTATATAGGCTGGAAAGCTTCAGTTTATACAGACAGTTGGTAATAAGACTTACATATTCCCTTCCTCCAAATAAATTTTCTTTTAGCTTTAAGAAAAATCGTCAGTAGCAGGTAGATTTGATCTTGACTGATTCAAAATATTTAGTGGAAAAAATTCCCTATCTTTTTGTTAGTGAAGGTTGTTTCTGAAAGGTTTTGCAATCAATCTGAATATTCACAATATTTCTGAATTGCAATAATGAAAAGACAAAGACAGGTTTGTTGCAGCATTATTGACATCTGACTGTCACTGTTTTCATGCTGAAGAAGACACTTGGCCCATTTGTTGCAGGAAGTCCTATTTTACATTTCTACAAATTCAATAGACTTGGAACCAAGGCTGAAGTGACACATTTGCAACCTAATAAAACTCCAAAAAGTAAGAAATCCATCAGATGTGCCCCTATTGTGTGTGAGGTTTTTTCAAAAGATATTTAATGTTTTATGTTTTTAAGAAAAAACCCACAAAACTAATTACTGTCAACTACATTTTAAGTTTTCAGATATCTAGCCAGCAGAAAGCTGTTATTAAATCACTGTAGGCCTTTTTTGCCTTTCTTCCCACATAAGAATCATTATTTTATTCACAATATTGGCTTCAAAACAGAGGTTGTCAATCAAGATACCCAAGCTACTGCCTGAGAAAGAACAACCAGGAGCCTTTGTTTTTCAGATCTCTCCCTCTCTGTCTGTCTGTCTGTCTGTCTCTCTCTCTATATATATAATATATATATAATATAAATAATATATATAATATATAATATAAATATATAATATATATAATTTTTTTTCTCTCTCCTCTTGGGGTTTCTTATACTCACACCCAACTGTTACTAAGAAAATAAATGGAGAAAGGCTCCTAATTTGAGGATACTTCAGCTCCTAGCTTCTAAAAGATCATTTCTTTTGTTAATGTTCAGCTCCTCCATTATCCTTCTGGGGCAGTGGAGCCTTTCACATCTGGGCAGCATGGAAAACACAGTTGATAAGGGATCTTTCTTTCCCATTCCTCTTCCCCAAGCAGCAATCACCATCAGCAGCTGCCAGCAACTTACATGTAACAGCAGACAATAAAACAATAGCTCATAGTGATTTCAATGGGGTAAGGCAAAAGTATGCAGAGTGTTGCTATTTAAAGTTCTAGCTTAGCATAACTGCTCTCTGCCAAAGTGGTATTTGAGGCTCTATTTGTTCTAAGGGTCTTTTCTTGATTTTTGTTCTCATCATTCACGTTAACGAAGGAAAATAGCTTTTGTCTAACTAGCAGAAACTTGATTTCCTATCTCACTTTTTATGTGGATCAAATAAGCTATTACATAAGCCTTCAGGGGCTCCTTTTTAGAATTCTTTCTCAATTATTTACTCATTATTTAACTTAAGACCAAACGAATCTTAACTTTTACGTTAATAGTCTCATTGGCCTGTTAGCCTGTAGCAAACTGTGGCAAAAAGGTAAGAGACTGTTACAGTTCAAGTCAGCTATAGTCAAAACATGGTGAGTCATGGAATATGATAAAAAGCAATATGCATCAATTAAAGAGAGATTAAAGACACACTGTACCTTGTTCCAAATTTGCTTTGTGATGGAAAAATGTTTTTTTAATGAGGAAGGTTATTTTATGGTTTCTAACAAGTGAGCAAGCCAATGTCATTTTTTGATCGTTATCTAATTTAACCATAAAAAGAATGAAGTATAATGGTACACTGATTTGTGTATTTTCCAATTGTTGTGCTTCAAATGAGATAAGATAATGACATGAACACTTGGAACCCTAAAGGCACTAATAAACATAAAATCCACCTACTAAAAAGATGCAGATAGCAAGTTCCGAATTTGAGTGACATTTCTCAGATCTCTTACTAAAGCCATCCACCACGACTCCAGCAGAGTTATCTACCTAAAACACAAATCTGATCCTATTCTCCCCTTGCATGAAATGCTTCAGTGGTACCTGGCAATCTTCAGGTTCAAGTTCAAAAGGTTTATAGGATTGCTGATCCCAGTCTTCTGCCTACATCTCTGGCCTTATCTTTTAATACTGCTCAGTTTCCAACTCTCTTCCTTCATCCGTATTTAATATTGATGATTCCTCAAGAACAGTGCATGCTTCCATGACACTAAGTCTTTGCATTACTGTCTTCCCTTCCTAGAATACAACTCATCCCTGTGCCTCAACCCTAAAATCTACCCTGCAATATTTGCCTTTTAAAAAAACCCTCTACACACCTTCATTACTTACAGTTTATTTGTGTATTGACTTTTATATTTCTCAGCTATACTATAAACTCCTCTATGTCCATGTCCTTCTCTTGATTCTGTATCTCCAGTGCTTGGTGCAAGGTAGATGCTTGACAAAACTGCATGGAATAAATAGATGAATGTTCCAAACTTGAGCTTATGAGTCTAGATTTGGTCAGATTCTAGCTTCAGCAGAATCCTGCTTTTAAGATCAATAAAGAAACATTTTCAGTGCAATACTCTTCCTGAAACTTCAGACCCTCATATCTGTCTACTTATTGTCTTCTCTTGAATGCTTCAGAGACACCCCAGTCTCATCATGTGCCAGACCTGAAGACACTATTCTCACTCTTTTGCTGCCAAATATGATACTCGTCCAGTGGTCCTTGCATCAGTTGCCCATCAGAAAAGCCAGTCACCACCCATTCTATATCTAACTTATTGTGAAGTTCCATTGATTTGCTTCCTAACTCTATCTCCAATCTACTCTACTCCTCTTCATCTCTTCTGCCAGTTCTGTATCCTGATCTAGTAATCCACTCTTGGCCTACACTATCACAATTGTCTCCTTAGTAACTTTTTGAATTCATTCCATTCCTCTACCCCATCCACTGTTCCTACTATGGTCAAAATGGCATTTTAGAATGCACATCTGACAATGTTATCATGGCTTAAAACTCTTCGATAGCCTCCTATTGATTTTAGGAAAAAGATCAAAATCCTTAATAGATCTTCAAGACTCTGCATGTTCTTCCCTGACTCCCCAGTACCACCAAAGCCAGATCTTATTCCATTCTTCCCTCTTCTCTTCACTTCAAGTTCATCAGCTTTGCAGTTCTTCAAATGTGCCATGTTTACTCTGTCTCTAGGGTCTTTGAACATGCTGTTTATGTCTCCTGGAATACTCTTCTGCTCTCTTTCACCCCTGGCTGTCTCTTGGCCTTCAAAACTCAACTGTAAAATCACTTCCTCAGGAAGGCATCTCTGACCTCCCACACTTGGTCATTATGTGTATATAACTTTCTTTTATTATCAGTTTGTAGTTATATATTTGTCCATTGGTATGATCAGCCTTCCCATTATATAAAACTATTAGCTAGTATGAGAGCTTGAGATTATGCCTGACTTACCCATTATTATATCCACCACTGCCTAGCATGGAGCCAGGCATGCAGTGTGTGCTCTATAAATATTCATTGAATGACTGCACAAACAGATCTAAGAGGACATAGGCCAGCAGAAACATGCTACCCACACCAATATGTTCAAGGTAGAACTGAAGCTCACCTCCTTTTCAAGCCTTACCATCTTTGACCTCAGACTCCTCAGACTTTAACTTCCCACCCATCCACACACCCTTAAGTTAGTCATTTGTTGTTCTCTTTACCCAGGATCTGGCTTGAAACTTCTCTGATTCAGTTTCCACATTGCATGGGATCGGGTTTTTACTTAAAGAAGCAGAAGCTGACTGCAGCTCATTAAGCAGAAAGTAAGTTCATTAAAGAATAGTGAGTAGTTAAAAGATATTGGGAAGTTGTTTAGAGAACTGGGCTTAATGCCAAGTTTCTAGGAATAATGTCCCAAATTATGCTCCAAAACTAGCCTAAGATGATGAATGCTGCTGCCCTGCCATTGGTACTATTGAACAAGTTCCTGTTCACACTGCAGCCTCATGAGCCAGGCACTCAGCCCAACCATCAATGTCCTCCTCAAAGTCAGGGGCTTCTGCTGCCCCTCACCAGCTAAGTAGATACCAGAGTAAGCATTTTTCCTCAGATTACTCATTTCTGAACTGAAGTCTAGTGGGGGTGAACCTGATTGGTGGAGGATGGTCACATGTCTGTGTTCTAGCTGCAGAGGAGGCTGGAATGAGTTTTTAGGCTCCCACTTTGGAAACCCATCAGTTAGAAAAATTCTGCAAACATAATAGGGTGTTTAAAAGATGCAAGGCAGACACAAACATGATGGAAAACATGACCAATGCCTACTCCATAAATCATGATCAAAATTTTGGTATCTTGCTCATCTTCCTTTTGGTAATGAGCCTATGGCAATTTGCTTTACCCATTACACCTGAACTGATAGTGCATTAGGAATTTAGCCTGCTATCTGCCTGATATAGAGCAGACCCAGACCCAGAAAGATTTTAAAAACCAATTGTAAACTCCATATGAAATTTCTGTTTGAGATGATAGAAAGCAGTATTTCAGTGCATAAACTCTGGAATCTAATGACTTGAGTTTGAAACTCAACTCTATCATTTAATTAAGTTCATGATTTTAGTGGACAAATTACCAGAGATGATAAAGACAATTGTCATGTCTTGCTTTTGCAGTACCTAGCCCACATCTGGCATACAGTAGACAGTTCATAATTGCCTGTTGAATGAATAAATGGATAAATAATTGCGTGAATGAGTGACTTCTGTATTAATCACAATGAGCAAGGTGAAGCTGTGTTAACAAACAACGTGTAAGTCAGTGGCTTGAGACAACAAAGTGTTTTTTTTCTTGTCCACTAAAGAATGGATGGGGTTCTGTTCCATGTCACCTCTTCCCAGGATGCTAGTGAATGGAGTTTCTACTCTCTGGAACACTGTTGGGGCACAGGGAAAGAGAACACGGTGAATTGTGCATTGGCTCAGAGCTTCCACGCTGATGTGACGTCTGTCACTTCTACTCATACTTTATTAACCAAAGCAAATTATGTAGGCACACCTAACTCCAGGTGGGTAGAGCAGTGCTCAAAAAGAGAGCTTGAAATATATAACTGATAGCAGAAATGATGGCCTTAACATTTCTGAATCTCAGTTTACCCATCTGTAAAATAAGGACAATAACAGCATCTACCTCATAGGGTTGTGAAGACAATGAATCACACATAGTAAGCATTCAATACATATCTGAAGAACAATATATAAGCTTTGTGAAATTCATAAGGAGCATTATGATATAAGGAGTGTGAATTTTAGGAGAACTTGACCACCATGGTCCTCACTGTATATCTTCATGGCGGCAAGACAGCAGAGCCCAGGATTAATGTCAGCCAAGAGTCAAATGTGGGAATTAACCTGCTGAAACCTGAAAGCAGGACTCATAGTGAATGAATGCAGTACAGCAAGATGTGATCTGGAAGCATCAGTCTTTGTGCTTTTCTTCCTATCCTTGTTTATGACCCTGGCTCCTATCAGTCAGAGGCATCACTATGCCTCAAGGAGAACTGATGTAGTTACAGCAGAAATGTAAAAAGAACAAAAAAAATCGATGTTTAGTTTTTCTGAATCCTAAAATACGTTCTTAAAGCCCATATGAGAAACAAAAGCTTTGAAAGCCAAAGCTTTTGATATATAAGGAGACTTGTTGGGAGAGAAAAAGGGCTTTTGAGAATGAAAATAGAAGGCCCTGAGGAATGAACAAACGATATAGGGTTTATGCCATGACTACATTGGAACAAGAAGAAAGAAAGCTGCAGATGGATTGATCTTTAGGGAGGCAGGACAAGGTTCACCTGGTTTGGTGGGGTAGAAAAGGGAGGAAGAGGGTAGAAGAACTTAAGATCCTACGGAGGTTGGTGGGGTTAGAGGAGAGACCCCATGAAGAAGAGTGGAGGGCAGAGTTGGCTTGGAGACGGTGAAAACACTCTGTGGGCAACTGTTAACTTTAGGCGTCAACTTGAGTGGATTAATGGATTCCCAGATAGCCGGTAGAGCATTATTTCTTGATATATCTCTGAGAGTGTTTCTAAAAAAGATTGGCATTTGAATCAGTGGACTGAATAAGGAAGATCTTTCCTTGCCCCATGTGGGCAGGCACCATCCAATCCATTGAGGGCTCAGATAAAACAAAAAGGCAGAGGAAAGGTGAATGTGTGCTCTCTCTCCTGGAGCTGGGACACCCTTCTTCTCCTGTCCTTGAGTATCAGAATTCCAGGTTCTCCAGCTTCTGGACTCCAGGACTTGCACCAGCAGGGCACCAGTTTCTCAGGCCTTCTGCCTTGGACTGAGAATTATACTATCAGCTCTGCTGGTTCTCAGGCCTTCAGACTTAGATTGAGACATACTACCAGCTTCCCTGGTTCTCCAGCTTGCAGATGGCATGCTGTGGAACTCATCAGCCTCCATGATCACATGAGCTGATCCCCATAACAAGTCCTGCTTCCTTCCTTCCTTCCTTCCTTCCTTTCCTTCCTTCCTTCCTTCCTTCCCTCCCTCCCTCCCTCCCTCCCTTCTTTCTTTCTTTCTTTCCTTTTTCTTTCTTTCTTTCTTTCTTTCTCTTTCTTTTTCTTTTCTTTCTTTCTTTCTTTCTTTCTTTCTTTCTTTCTTTCTTTCTTTCTTTCTTTCTTTCTTTCTTTCTTTCTTTCCCTTCCTTCCTTCCTTCCTTCCTTCCTTCCTTCCTTTCTTACTTTCTTTCTTTCTTTCTTTCTTTCTTTCTTTCTTTCTTTCTTTCTTTCTTTCTTTCTTTCTTTCTTTCTTTCTTTTTCTTTCTTTCTTCTATTGGTTCTGTTTATCTGGAGAATCCTGACTAATACAGCAGCCAAGGAAAAGCCAAGGCAAAGCCTGCAGATTTCCTCTGCCATTAGGGAAAGCACTACATGTCACCATATTGAGGAACCATGCTAGCTAGTTTTCTAAAGATGCCCATGAATCATTCAATAGAAAGATGGCCTTAGTATGTCCAGTATCTTTGCCAAGCCCCAACACAACTGGACATTCCAATTCCTTTCAAATGTCTCGAGGTACTGTAATCTTCAGAAGACAGGCAGTTGATATCAGCATGGTAGTGTTGAAGTGAGAGCCCTAGCATCTGTACTTGGGTGGGAAAACAGAGACACCCACTCTGGGTTAGTCTAACTTCTGAGAACTCTTTCTACTTACCCTACCATTTGTCTTGCTCTCCAACAAGATAAAATTGCACTCCTGGATCCACCTCTCAAGGGAATAATTTCTACATGGTGTATTTTTTTCCTTGAGCAAAGATATTGTTGAAAAAATATATATGATTACAAAGAAGGTATTTAATTTGTATGATATTAATGCTGATAAATAAGTAACAGCTAAGACGTATTGAGCATTTACTCCTTGTCAGGTCCTATTAAACACTTTAAATGGAATATCTTACAATAGCATTATCTCCATTTTACAAATAATAAAATCAAAGTCAAGAGAGAATTGTGAAACAGGAAGCTAGGATGATTTGAATCTGGATTGGCTGATTTCAGCATCCACAGGTTCGACCACTATACTACATTGCTCCCTTAGTATACAATGATAAGCTGTTCATAACTCATGTAATCCTTCACTCATTCAAGCATTTTTTGAGCTTGCTGTAAATTAAGCACTGTGTTAATAACAGGGATAAAGAAATCAATTGGACACAGTGTTACCACTCTGGAGCCAATCCTGGTCTATGCTGTAATGGTTCATTATTACTGCTGTCCTAAACTGCTTATGTGATTTCTCCACGGAAAATCAAGATGCAATGGAAATATCTTTGTTCAAATTTCACCACCAGATACATGTTTGATCCAGGGAAGTAAAGAAATCATTTAAACTGCCTGGGCTTTGTTACCTGTTAGATATTTTCAATCCTCCAATTATAAGGTCCTGGGACTAGGACAAGTAGAGCATGAACTCAAGGTATTATAAAGTCCAAAAAAGTTCACAGGCGAGCTAATATTCCTTAGATTCTCCATAGTCAACATGGACCGATCTGTGGCCATCCACAGGGCACCAAATCTCTTCTATCAGCAATAAAAATTTCTAGACTGGAACTTACGTTCTGGTCATGACTTCTCATTGTTGTAGAGTTCAGTGTGGGCCTCTGAAGTTAATAGAACACATTCCTGCCATCAAGGAACTAGGCAACAATGTCAAGACAAGAGACTTCTGTTACTCCAATGAGACCTCGTTGTAAGATTGCTCAGCTTCAAATTCTACATCCAATAAAGCTTTCCTTTGTCTTTTCCACTTTGGGAACTTTTGTTTCTTTTTGACCAAATGCCTACCTGCCTTGTGTGTCTCTGTCTTCTTTTCCTCTTTGACAGGCAGTAATGCGCCACGGAGAGAGAATCAGAGTCAGGCTTGGCTCTGGCCTGTCCTAACTTGGACATAAAGCAAAATCTTTCTCAGTCTAGGTTCTTAATTTAAAAAAAATGGAATCACATCACCTTCTTCCTAGAGTTCTTCGAAGATTAAAAATAATACATTCCCTAAACCCGGCACAGTGATGAATAAAAATAAAGCATGTACTGAATACTTAGCCCATGCTTAAGTGTTCATTATTTGATTTCTTCCTTCTTTTTTATGTTTCTTACCCCAAGCCAATGTTTTTTTCTACAACAAAAAGAACAAATCTCACTGAAAATACAGGGATGTTGGTCCTGAAAAGTAAACAGGGCATAGGTGGCTTTTTTTTTTAAGTTGCATTCTAAACCCACGCACCTCAAGACTTGAATGTTATCCTCATCTCATTGTTCTCTAACATTGATTTCCAGCGAGAACACAGGCTCTGGAGTCAGACTGCTAGTGCCCAAATCCCAGCTCTGCCACCTTCTGGTAGTGTGATTCTGGGCAAGAAACTCAACCTCTCTGATCCTCGATGTCCTCTCTACAAGACAGTAAGAATAAACTGAATATACCCATCTCCAGGTGGTGTTGTGAAGATTAAATGAGAAGAAATGACAGAGTGTCTATCATAGAGAAAATGTCCAACCAGTGCTATTATTTGCACCATTGTTACTATGTTGTTATTGCTATTGGAACCAGCATGTTGGCATGTTCTCCAGTAACACAGCATTCAAGCAAGGCTTTGTGGATTCTATTATTTAATGTTCTTTTCAAATCCATTTATGCTCTTCTATCCTCTGGCACATGCCACCCCATCTCTGACTCCGAATCTTGCAATAGTCTTCTAACTGCTCTCCCAGCCTTGCTTCCTCCACACCACTATCCACATGGCAGCCTGAAAGGTCTGTTTTAAGCATTAATCTGATCATCTCACCCTCTTGCTCAACACCTTTCATCTGCTTCCTACTGTTCTTAAGATTAGGTTCTTTCTTTAACACAGTCCATGGGCCCTGTGCTATCTGGGTCTTATCTATGTCTGTAGCCTCAATACAAAACAAGGCCTCCTCCATCCTTTATGATCTAGCCAGACACAGCAATTTACACTTCCTTGAAGGAGTGGAAAGCACAGAGCCTTCTGTGTTTTGCTGTTCACTCTTGCCTTACCTCAGAATTTGGTACAAGCTTCCTGTCAGTTTGTAGAACATTTCTTTGGAGAAGGTTTCCTTAACCTGTGTTGTGTGCTTTCCTTGTGGTTTCATAGCCTCATGTATTTCTTCTGTTAGACCACTCATCACATGGTTTACTATTTTCCCGTTGAATTCTGAAGCCCCTTTCCATAGACAGCTATACAGAGAAATTGAGTCTACCTTGTTCATCACTGCATGCAGCCATGCTTCTCAATTGAGAAAAGGGAAGGACAGAGATTGCCTAGATGAGTAGCTGGAGGTAGGGAGCCAGTAAAACTGATGTCCTGTTCTTTAGGAATGTCACCAAATAATGGTATGGATTATTGCACCTGCTTGGTTCTCATCATATATGACACACGGTAAGTACTCAACAAATGTTTGTTGAATAAGTGACCAAATAAATGATCGTATGTTCACCTGCACTACTGGCTGGTAACTTCTGACTACATAGAGTTAGTGCAATGCCACTCCCTTCTGTAGACTTTTAAATTCCAGCTTGAGAGGGGAGGTTAATTTTGTCTAATCCCTGAGATTTATGTGAAACGTGTTAAATACATGAAGCAGATATTCTATTTAATAATCAGGTAGCAATTGTTTGTATTAAAAGGAGAGTACTTTCAAAATAAAAATAGGATAAATATCTAACAAATATTAATACTGTGAATTACGATTTTTATTTAAAAATAAATATAATTAAAATATCTTATAAAGTAGAATGATCATGATCATACAGGTTATTTGAAGCACAGGGGTCTCTGTAGTGAATAAAAAGCATGTAATTAAAATTTCATTGAAATGATAGTTTATAAAGATGGCAGTCTGACCCAGTTCTAAGGAAAATCAGAAAGATACAGCTTAAAATGTTCCAGTGAAACCATGAGGCAAAGCTTTAAGATAATTGATAATTGATTTTCTTTTAAATAAGGGATCCTGTCTCAAAAACATTTTTTATGATTTTCCTTAATATATACTACATAATTCATGTGAGACTATTATCATTATTGTAGTTCTTTGTTAAGAAATCTATTTCACTATAATTCTATTCACTGTAATTTCCTTAGTAACAGGCTGCTCTCTTCTTTTAAAAACTATTAAAATGTCATTCACATCACATTCTAGATGTGGATCCAGCTATTCCCAATAGCTATTCAAAAAACGTAATCACCATAATTATTGTTGACATCTAATTAACATTCAGCTTCCTTTCTACAGCATCTACAGCTGGACAAACCATCTATTCCAGGATAAAAACGAATGCTCTGTTGCCTTCTCTTCAAAACATAAAACAAATCAGGATCCTAAACACCTGGGCTCAGTGCTTTTGTTCTCTAGTAAATGGTGGTTGGAGGTAGGGCAGCTAACGCAAATACCTTTCTAAATATTATCAACTGATAAATTGAACCCAGTCATATGAAATTAAATCCATGTGACAGGAATGCTGATGTTTACATCCAAGGTAGGTGTTGTGGTCGATCAAGGATGGCTCCCAGAGCCTCTCAGTGCAGTTTTTTGATGAGGCTTCCCTTGATCCAGTTCCTTTCTCTCTGGCTTACTTCATCATTTGCTACCCTCTTCCTTGTTCTCTCTTAGGTTACATCCTGGTCTCCTTCCATCTCCCCAACATGTTCTCTCTCACCTCTGTGGCTTTGACTATGCTACACCTCTGTCTTCTTTCACTATTGTGATGGTTGAGGGTTGTAGGCCCTGAGGCTACAACCTCCAATTTCGTGTTTCAGCTCTCCATACTGCAAGTATGACCTAGAGCACATTAGCTTAGCTTCTGAGTTCCTGTGCTGTCTCATTTGTTAAATGAGGATGGTATCCAACAAATGTACCCACTTCGTGGGGTTATTGTAAGGATTAAATATGCCTCTGTCTCATCCTCTCTTGATGTGTGTGTATGTGTGTGTGTATGTGTATACATATGTATGAGAATGTGTGTGTGTATATATGTATGTACATATATGTATATTTATATAAAAACAGTAACACAGTAATGCAGTAACACATCACTCAACCAAGCCTTCATGGACTCTATTATTTAATGTTCTTTTCAAATACATTTATGCAATATTTAGGCAATTCATTTAGGCAAACTCATAGTCCAGACTAGGAACTGACAACACTTTCACTTCTACCTCTTTCAATCAGCCAGAGCATGTTATATGGTTGAATACAAAGACAAGATGCAAGAAAATATGCTTTAGTGGGAGGAACTACAGAGTTAATGGCAGAATGTGGATGTATAATTATGTTACTCAGGAAGAAGTAAACTATTGACACAATAATATATATAAACATTCTCTCTCAGTTAATGTTTACTGTATGGTCTCTTCTCCTGTCCAGAGCCCCTTGGTCTCATATTTGCGGTCGTTATCTCTAGAAAGGCTTCCTTAGTGTTCCAGGACATTTTCTGTAGAGAATCTTCACTTTTCAAAAAAGTTTAGTTCTCCATCCTGTGTGCCACCACAGCACCTGGTACTTCCACACTTGCATCACCATCACACTTGCAATGACTATGTCAAGTGCACTATGCTTTATTTATTTGTGCAACAAATATTCCTCCAGCTGCCACTCTGTACCAGGAACTGGGGATATAGCAGTAAATAAAAAGAGTTCCAGGCAGAGGGAACAGCTAAAGCAAAGGTTTGCAAGATGGGCCTGGACTAGGTCTCTGGCTTAACCTCTTTTCCTCTCCTTCAGTGAATGGCCACAAAGCACACTCCCACTGCTTGCTTCATCTTGGAGTCATCCTAGCTATGCCCACAGTCACAAATAGGCTGGCCTTTTTTCCTTTTAAGGTTTTGTCATAAAGAGGGGTCAATCCAGATGAAATAGCAAAAGGACAGTGTTTCCAGAATGCTTTATGGTTCTTGTCATCACAGACCCTGGATTATAAAATATTAACTTGCTTTTGGGATGAGAACTAGAATTCATATTGAATTTCTAGCCTCTGATTTTTATCATTTAGAGCAGTGGTTCTCAACTCGGGGAGATTCTGCCTCTCCACGTTCTACCCTTAGCCCCAGGCCCCAGGGACATCTGACAAAGCCTGGAGACATTTCTGATTGTCACCACTTTGCAGGGAGTGCTCCTCATGTTTAGAGGCCAGGGATGCTGCTAAACATCCCAGAGTGCACAGAACAGCCCCATAATGAAGAATTATCCAGCCCAAAATGTCAGTAATGGCTGATCTAGAAAGTGTCTTCTTCAAACCCCTCCTTCCTCCTGGCTGCAGGGGCTCCTTCCTCTGCAACATTGCTCTTCATTTATGAGCACGTAGGCTTGAGTATACGAAATTAAGGATGAACAGCAGGGGCCTATTTGTCTTAAGAAAGAAATGCATCTCTCTTAGGATCAGCAAACTGGAGAAGACTTTGTTCTCTAGGTGTCTCTCTGGCAGAAGACATTGCTTTCTTTATCTCCTACTGGCCTCATGTTTCTCAACTTTCAGAGATACTGAGCCCAGGGATGACAAATTAGGTTCATCCTGCACTACCACTTCATTAGATTGGTAGCAGCTGTTTGCAGCACAATTTTGATTCCCACAAGGATTCCCAAGGACACATTCACGCTCTGCAAAAAAGTGCAATCAACTAGTGATGTCCATCAAGAATACAGGCACAGTACCGGGTATATGCCATCTCTTCATGAGAGAATAGCTCTGTCTTTTTTTTTTTCTGTCATTAACCTGATTCCATAGTTCATTTTATGCTCTGGGCTAGAAACACGACTCTAAAAAGTTCAGTTAATGCCATTCAAAACTGCACAGACCACCCGGGGAAACCAGTGTGCAGATAACGATGCTTTTCTGTGTTTTCTCCCTACCTTCTCATTCTTTGTCCTTAGGAACAGCATGGGAGGGAGGTAGACATGACCACTGATATCCTGTGATTGGAGTGGCCCTTCCTAGCCACGCCTTATACAGTTCTATGCGGCAATAGACATAATGATCATCACTGTCCTTTTCTTCTTACTTCTAATTGACCATAGCGATCGCATGCTCTTAACTAAATGGCTCTCATCAGGCATTTCTTTGATTCGTGGATGGCCTGAGTGCATACACACCTGCAGGCCACTCATAAGAAAATTCAGCTATCCTCTTGGGTACTTGCTTTGTTGTTTCCCTTACCCACCACCACGCCACCAATCTGCCTGCAGACGTCCTTCAAATACCTTTATGAGTACATGAATGCCATCTCTTTGTCTCTTTTCCTTTTCCCACCTGCTTTATAGGCCTCAAAGATGTTTTCGTAAACCACCTCCCTCTCGAGCTGGGTCCTTTTGTTATCATCATAAAAAAAAAACCCTTTTTTGTATATTACATCTAATTCCTATACCCCCATGTTGCCTCTGCCATTTGTTGCTTTTGTGCCAATTTTGCTTCCTTCTGGACACCCTCAGAGGATTTTCCATCATATGTATCAAGCCATTCTGTGTTGCTATACTTCTTCACACACTGGCCCTACTGCTATTTAATTAATTTAGATTGCTCTGCTACCCTTTCCTACAGAATCCATGTTTTATTTTGGGAAATTACTGCTTCCCCATTTTGTTCAATTTGACGAGTTAACCTAGTACTTGCCTGTGGTGGGCTTGACATATGTCCACAAATTCTTTGACACTCCTGTCTTTGAGTGGTAGAGCCTAATTCCCCTCCCTTTAAGTGTGGGCTCAGCTCAGTGACTCATCAATGAATAGAATGTCATGACAGCAATGGTGTATGACTTCCCAGGTTATCTCGAAAAAGGCACTGTGGCTTCCTCCTTGATCCCTCTCCTGGGAAGTTTCTTACTGTGTAGAATGTCAGCTGCCATGTTTTGAGGACATACAAGCAGCCTTGTGGAGAAAGCCAATTGACAATGAAATAAGGCATTCTGCCAACAGGCAGCTCTAACGTGCCATTGGTGTGAGTAACCCATCTTGGAAGCAAATCACTCAGTCCTTCAGGTTACTGCAGCCATGACTGACATCTTGATTGCAGTTTCATGCAAAGACTCATATTAGACCCTCCCAGCTAAGCTGCTTCTGAACTTCTGACCTGTAGAATCTCTGTGGGATAATAAATGTCTATTGTTGTTTTATGTCTTTATGTTTTGGAGTATTTTGTCATGCACCAATAGATAATTAACATGGTGTACCTCACTAAGAAGATAAGAGGTAGAAAAGCCCATGTATCAGTTAGCTACTGCTGTGTAAGAGTCGCAAAATCTTATTTTCATACAAATATCAGCATTCTTTTCTTTGCCCATCTATAGGTCATGAGGATGGCTGTTAGCCTTGGTTGAGCTTTCTCATCCTCTACAGAATGGGTTGGGGATTGGTTCACTTATGTGGCTCTGCTACATTTGACTCTCATTTCCACTGGACAACAGTCTGTCATAGGCACATTTCTTTTCATGGAAATAGCATAAGCACAAAATAATGAGCAAAAAAAGGGGAAGCCTTTTAAGGTCCAGACTAGGAACTGACAACACTTTCACTTCTATGTCCTTCAATCAGCCAGAGAAAGTTACGTGGTTCAATACAAAGATGAAATGCAAGAAAATATGCTTCAGTGGGAGGAGCTACAAAGTTATATGGCAGAATGTGGATGTACAATTATGCTACTTAGGAGGGAGTAAACTATTGGCACAATAATCTAGTCTACCACAGGCAAGGTCCACCTGCTATGGTCTGAATGTTTGTATCCCCCCAGATTCATACATTGAAACCTAACCTCCCTTTTGGGAGGTGATTTGGTCATGACAGCAGACCCTCATGAGTGTGATTAGTACCCTTGTACAAGAGGCCCCAAGCTCCCTTACACCATGGAAAGACATAGCAAGAAGGTGCCATCTATGAGGAATGGGCACTCACCAGACACCAAATCTTCCAGCACCTTAATTTTGGACTTCCAGACCACCTTTAGAAATAACTAAAGTTATTTCTAAATAAAGTTATTTCCCAAGGCCACATTCAGGCTCTGCAAAAAAGTGCAATCAAGTAGTGATGTCCATCAAGAATACAGGCATAGTACCAGGTATATGCCATCTCTTCATGAGAGAATATCTCTGTCTACAAGCTACTCAGTTTATGGTATTTTGTTGTAGCAGCCAGAAGGGACTAAGACACCCTCAATGCAGCAGGCACTCAGACTAAAACTGATCAGATGGCCTCTTGCAGGAATTTGAATCTTAAATGGTGCAAAGTCCAACATTTTGCATCTCCTTCATTCTAGCCATAGGTCCTGATGTAGCTTTTCCTACCACGAGAACATTGATGTATTCCTGCCTCCTAGCCCAAGAAATGTCTTAGTTTCTGCCTATTTTTAAGCCTGAGTCTCTATCCATGTCAATTCCATGAGCTTCAGATACTTTTTCAGTAACTGTCCTTCTGCTTAAGTCAGTTGGAGTCAGTTCTGTAGCTGGCACCAAAAGAATCCTTAAAAACTGCAACTTCTCTTCAGATATCTGAAGCCAGCTATATCCCAGGCCTTACCTTCTTCCCAGTTCACCATCTGTGGTCCCCTCAGATATTCGTCAGGGACTGTGGTTTAGATTCCCCCATCATTTAGTTACTGTTATCTCAATACATTCCTCTGAAAGTACACTCTTTTTTTTTTTTTTTTTTTTTTTTTTTTTTTGATACGGAATCTCGCTCTGTCTCCCAGGCTGGAGTACAGTGGTGTGATCTCAGTTTACTGCAAGCTCCGCCTCCTGGGTTCACGCCATTCTCCTCCCTCAACCTCCTGAGTAGCTGGGACTACAGGCACCCGCCACTGTACCCGGCTAATTTTTTTTTTTAATATTTGTTAGTAGAGACGGGTTTCACCGTGGTCTCGATCTCCTGACCTCATGATCCACCTGCCTTGGCCTCCCAAAGTGCTGGGATTACAGGTGTGAGTTACCGCGCCCGGCCGAAAGTACACTGTTAAGTGGCAGATTCAAATATAGGTCTCTATGTATGTTTGACATGGCAGAGAATACAGGGGGCATATCTCTTCATTCTAGATACCATGCTTTTACTACCGGAGCCTAAGATTCCATTTGCTTTTACTTCCAACTCAAAATCCAAAAACTTAACCTTTTTTTAAGGCACTGCTGCCAAGTGCCAGCTCTTATGCTCTATCTATGCAGTTACTTTGTCATCTTTTGAATTGGAAACCCCTTCTTAATTTAGGAGTTGACTTCATTTACAGAAGACCAAGAAGGACAATCAAAGTTGGGGTGAGCCATGTCCCCAAAAGTAAAGTATTCACTTGATCATTTTGTAGCCCAGGCTCTTCTAAAAGGTTCACCCTCTCTTCTTCACCACACCACCCTACAACAGTGACCAGCTTTTCCATCCTGTGTCCATCCCCAAGAGTAACTGGAGATTCCATTTCCCATAATATTGTGAGTATTTTACATGTATCAAAATGATTTATTTGCTAAAGCTATTTCTATACTTGTCTCAATGTCACTTTTTATTTTCTTTAAAGGCAATTCTTAGGCCCCAGAAGATAAGGGAATTAATGTCTCTTGAATGCTTTTATGAGCCATTATCGTATTTTTTGAGGAAGCTATCATCTTCTCCATTTTTCAGATGAGATGAAGGTTTTTATAGAGAAAGTAACTGATTTGTTCAAAGTCATACAGCTAGTCAGTGGCAGGGTATAGGTTGAAACTGAATCTGCCTAATGCCAAAATTGGTAGTCTTTCTTCTGCACCATATTAGATGGTCTAGTATTGACCTGGCTTCTGATATCACAGAACTTCAGAGCGAGTAAGACCTCAGGAATTGCTGATTGTAGTGGTTTTATAACTGTCATTCTCTGGGTCCAAGAGTTTCTCAAAAATGCCTTAGAAGCTGCTAGAAAAAGGAGAATGCAGGAGGAATTAGGGAGAAAAACGGAAGTAAGGGAATAAGTGAAAGGGAGGCAAAGTAGGTAAAACTCTAGACCACTCAGTTCTGTTTTCATCAGATTAGCTCAATTTCTGTTTTATATACCAGAGTTTCAACTAAGAGTTTTTAAGTTCTGCTGCATTAAACAAAGTTTAAAAACTACCAGTTTAAATCAACCCTTGCATTTTCCTGACCTACGATTCTGAAGACAAGTTAGGTGGTTGGTTGCAGATCTCAGTAAATAATAGTCCCAAGATACTTTGCATCCCAATATAGCACTTTGTCTTCTCTCCCTCCCTAAAGCCTTCTTGAATTAACTCTTCCCTTCCCCATCACCATATTTTTAATGTGAATTTTTTTTTTTTTTTGAGACGGAGTCTTGCTCTGTTGCCCAGGCTGGAGTGCAGTGGCGCAATCTCGGCTCACTGCAAGCTCCGCCTTCCGGGTTCACGCCATTCTCCTGCCTCAGCCTCCCGAGTAGCTGACACTACAGGCGCCCGCCACCACGCCTGGCTAATATTTTGTATGTTTAGTAGAGATGGGGTTTCACCGTGTTAGCCAGGATGGTCTCGATCTCCTGACCTCGTGATCCACCTGCCTCGGCTTCCCAAAGTGCTGGGATTATAGGTGTGAGCCACCGCGCCCGGCCACTGTTAATGTTTTTAAAGTTTTAGGCTGTTCCCTCTTATTCTGTCTAGTACTCAAGAAGCCTGAAGTTATAGGCAGAGAGTTCTCACAGGAAATAAAACAAAAGAAAATGCAGGTATGAAATATTTAAATGCTGCAGTTTGTGTCTATGTCAGATTTTAAGTATTGTTGGTCCCTGAGCTGAAGGGAAGACCTCAGGCCTCCATCATACATCTTTTCAAACTAAAGACCTGATAGCCCAGAGATTTATCCAGGAGTGTTCTTGACATGTTAAAAAAAAGGATGTTGTCAATCTGGCAGCTGAAGATGTTGGCTAAAAGAGAGGTGATATCTGAACTAATACTGTTTCTGAAAGGGATACTGATTTAGGATGTCTTGGGAAGGAGTGAATGAAAACTTCTCCCCTCCTTCCTCCCTCTAGACGTGGGATATTGACTTGCTCACAGAGTTGATTTTATAATCTTCTTCCTCAGGTTTCACTTCTACAAAACTCGTTTTGTCGGAAAGGGAGCTCTTGAAGTTTCATTTTTAGGCTAATAGCTTTTCCAAGAAGCAAGATCTTGAGGAACCTTGTGATATGGATGAATCACTGATTTGAAGGGCAATTAGAGAGTCCTTTTATAGTGAGGGCATACCAACTCCAGAATTAATTGTGGAGTGGATATCATACAAAAGACTATGCAATGTGCAGGGGTAATCACTCCAAGGAAGTAAGTTTATAACACGTCGTAGCTGTTTTCTGTCTGGTCAAGAGTTCAACCATGGGTGTTGGTTGTGCCTATGTGGTTATTATTAGGTAATAGCTAACATGATTAGGCTGCTTTCTATGGGCTAGCTATTGCTTTAAATCCTTTCCATGTTCTTATTCATTTAATCTTCAAAAGAAATGAGGAATTTGAGGTAAAGAGATTAAGTAAAATGGAATGTTTTAGAACTTTTAAATCCCTCAAAAAAGGAAAAATGTAAAATTCCAAGGAATGACTTTGTACCCACCAGATGAGAAAAAAAAACATTTAAGTATGATACTCAATACAGTGATAAAGCTATGTACACTGAAATAGCTAACATATATATAATATGTATATACATACAATACTTGGCATATATTAAACATTCAAGTTTTGTTATCTATCATAGCTAGTTATTACTATTACCTCACATGTAATGGGAAGACAGCACTAGTACACGTAAGGTGAGCTGTGTGACCTTAGGTATCTTACTTAGCCTCTCTGATTCTCTGAACCTCATCATGTCCATTTGAAAATATACATAATTATAGTATTTTCCTCACAGGATTGTTATGAGTTTCAGGTAGGATACTGTGTATAAAGTGCTTAGGACAGTGCCTGGCACACAGCAATTACTGAATAAACAGAAGCTAGCATTTTTGTTACTATTATTATTACTACACATATTTTGCCAGCCCCGCTGAAAATGTGTAGAACCCTTCTGGAAAATCAGTAGGATAAATTCACATAAAGAGTCATAAAAAGATTAATTTCTACTTCTCAAGATTTCTTATAAGAAATAATTCAATAGAGGCAAGAATCAATGTGTAAATTGCATTTGGTAATATTATTTCCAATAACCTTTTGGTTTAGGCAGAGAAGAATAGCTATCCAACAGCTTTCTCCCTGAAAAACATGGAAACTGGAGCCAGAAACTAGCAACTGGTATGTTTTTTTTCCTAAAACACTGGAATTGTTTAATGATCAGTAGTCAGGCCCTGAAGCAAGTCTGTTTTAGGGCTTTTAAACCTATTATTATCTACCATGTGTGAGTTAAGGGAGCACGCTGCTTTTCATAGAGTGGTATAGATTTGTAGATGCATAATAAGTCTATTTTGATGGATGTATCTGTTTATACTGAAGATTTCATTAGATAAATTATGCCCTATAAATATGAGATAATTGCAAACCTTATCTGATACTAATACTCAGTATTCCTTTAGTAGTTAATATTTGCTTTTAGTAAGAAAATTTTCTGAAAGAATAATTACTTAAGGTACTTTTGCTTCTCTGAACATATTTATATTCCCTCAGAGCTAAAATTCTGGAGAAATGATTCTGAATCAAATGAGACTCAAAGTTTTAGCTTTGTCTGGTTATATCTTGGCAGTGTGGCCTACAGCAATTTAGCATACTTACTGCTTAGGGATATCTGGGGAGCATTTTTTCTTTGGAAGAAAGCTGAATGACGCCTCTGATCTAGAAAAGCTGAGAGCTATTTGCTGAAAAGGTAACAGATTTTGCCATTTTGAAGGAAAAAAATACAGATGCAATTGCCAGATTCTTAAGAAAGCAAATACAAAATGTTAAGTACATTTAGAGTTTTATTTAATGTCTGTGCTCAGGGACCAAACCAGGACAGCCCCATTGTGAGCGGAGCTTTCTGATTTTTCTAGTAATAATCCCTTGGAAGAGCCAAAATCAGATTTAGTTTGCAACGATTTCTGGATTAGAGTGAGTAAGGTTAAATTTAGGCTCTGATATCATCTTAAAAAGAAAGAATGAGCAGAAAATAGAATTACCAAATGTATTATAGTCAAGGAAAGTTAGATTAAAAGAGGTTAAGAGACTTGTTCAAGGTCACATAGGTAAGAAAGGATAAGAGCTAAGATTTGAATTCAGGTCTGTCCTATTCCAAAGCTCATTTGGAAGTTGAGCAAATATTTATTCTGTACCTACTATAAGTGCTACGACCTGGTCGGGGCAAAGTATTGGCTAAAATAAATACAATCCTGACCTTGGGAGATTACATTCTGACAGGGAAAATAGATTTAAAATATATCTGCTTATAAAATATTTGTAATAAAAGAGTACAGTATGTAAATAATACAAGTCAATAACAAAAAGAAAATGTTCAGTAGACAAACAAAAGATATGAACAGAAATGTCTCTCCAACAACGAGGCAGCAAGAGGATACCATTTATTATTCAGTAGATTAACAAACATAAAGTTTGACAAAAGTTCCATGACAATATTGAGAAACAAGCCACTGCGGCTCACACCTGTAATCCCAGTACTTTGAGAGGCTGAGGTGGGAGGATTGCTTGAGGCAAGGAGCTCAAGACCACCCTGAGCAACACAGCGAGACCCCCGTCTTTACAAAACAAAACAAAACAAACAAAAAAAATTGGCCAAGTGTGGTGGAGCACACCTGCAGTCCCAGCTTCTCACAAGGCTCAGGTGGGAGAATGGCTTGAGCCCAGGAGGTCAAGGCTGCAGTGAGCCATGATCACATTACTGCACTCCAGCCATGGTGACAGAGCAAGACACTGTCAAAAAAAAAAAGAAAAAGAAAAAAGAGAGAGAAAGAAGAAAGAAAGAAGGAAGAAAGGAAGGAAGGGAAAACGAGAAGGAAAATGAAATAGTCATTCTCCAACAGTCCAACACTAATGAAAAGAATACATATAAAATAAGCAGCTACTTTGGAGACCTATGTACTCTGTGACTCACTAATTGTGCTTTTTCGTATTTACCCTAGAATAACCCTCACATACATGCACAAGGAGACATGTATGAGACTGTTTTCTTAGCCTTATTTGTAATACAGGAAAAAAGTAAAATAACTTAAACATTCATCAGTGGGGGAAGAGAGAAAATCAGTTTTGGTGTGTTTGATCCTGTGCAATACCATGCAACTTTTTCAATGAGTGCTTTAGGTATGTAAGTAACAAGCACATAAAGAAAATATATTTTTCAGTGACTTATGGTTGAGTCCAAGTTGTAGAACAATTGGTAGGGAATGCTATCATGTATGTTTGAGACTCCCATCCACACCATTTAGTTTTCCAGGGCCATAGGTATGTACAGAAATGGGAAAATATATATAGAAGAATCATAATACACTACTAGAGTGAGTATATTGCTTGCCCCTGAGGAAGGCAGGCAGGTGGGAATCAGGGCATGAATCGAGAAAACTAGAGATTTACCTTTGATCTTCAGTGCAGTTTTTTCCAAAAATAATTTATCCAAAAATCACTTGTATAAATAAAAGTTAACTATAATAATAATAATAAAAAAGAGAATGTGTCTTACTGAGTGATAGCATTCTCCAGTAAGAAATGGAGGCCTAGCTCATTACCACCTTCTGGAAAAAATTACAGTTTCCCTTTGGGCTGGATATTAAGGCTGAACCACCAGGCATCTGGAATATAACTGAATTCCAGGGATGATAATGACAATATTGCTTTCTATGTGTTCAGCACTTTGCAGTTTTCAAAGTACCTTCCCCATACATTATCTCCCTGGATTCTCACAGCAGCCTTATGAGGATGCAGCTCCATTTCCCAGGTGATACTCAGGTGGGTGAGAAAGATAACAAAATTCCATAAAAAAATGCATACACACACTAGATGTCAAGGATTACGAGTAGCCTTATTTTAGAGGTTCTTTTGTGTGTATGATCATTCTTCTTGTTGGGCAAATGTGGGACAGAAAATGATAATTTGAAGAGTTTGTGTACAATGGCATAACCTGAGAATCTATTTGACTTTTGCCTCTGAAACCAGAGAGAAGTAGCATTTCTGAAAACCTCACTCTTACTGCCTGGAATTAGGCAACCTAATATTCCACTTTGAGTATACTAATGCATGACCTTAAAGAAGGAAGGATGTGTGGTGCCATTTCTGGGACTGATTCTCATGTTTTCTCTTGTCTATAATAAATGTATCATTACACAAATATTAATTATTGATAATGTATTTTAGTTAGGCGGTGGAGTTGCTAGTCCTAATAGAGTTGAAGATTACTTATATACAAGCTCACACTTAGAATGCTGGCTCACTGCTCATGTCTGAGAAGAAGTTGCGCAGCATAGGAAGGGGCAATGGGATCTGGTCATTAAGAATGAAATCACTAGAGTAAAGCACATCTGAATTATTATTTTGCTTCTGCTGTTTACTAGCCACAGGACATTGGGTACATACAATTACTTTCATAAGCTCAGTGTCCTCTTCTGTAAAATGGGGTTAGCACAGGAATTAAGTGAACAGACTCCAAACCCAGTCATCTGGGTTCACCTCTAAGCTCTGCCACTATCTTCCTATATGATCATAGACAGCAAAATCTTCCTTTGTCTCAATTTTCTCATTTTTATGAGAGATAATAATTCTGCCAATCTTATAGGGTTGTCATCAATAAGTATGTATCATACCTATGGATACTGAATATAGTATGTATCATACCTATGACAATTGAGTCAATAGGTATGTATCATACATGTATATATTTTGTGTGTGTGGCACATAATTCTCATAGGTGTTAGCAATGATTGGTATGCAGCACACACAATATGGTAGTGGATGCTTATGGTGCTATTGACACAAAGGACGTTCAGAAAGAGAACTTTTCCAATTCAGACAATGGTGAGTATAGATTCCTTCATCCAGGGAAAGGCACAAAGTTGATGCTCAGTGGATGCCCATTACTTGACTAAGATACGAACATCCTTTGGAAACCAAAATAAATGGCTATATGAGACTTAGAGTCACAGAGACACATTGGTGCAAATTTTATGGACTTCCTATGTCACAGTGAGGCAGATTCTGCAGTGGTCTAGGGTGAGTGGGCCCCCAGGGAGGGACCAGGAAGGATGAGTGGTAGATAGCTCCATTCTCAAGCCTGGCTAAGGCCCTGAATAAAGATAGAGAGATTTCCATGAAGAGCTATCCCTAGATGTCTTCCTGTATAAACAGGCCAAAGATTATTATTAAGAAGGAATTGAGTCATGATGAAACCCAGTATACCTTATTTTGATGATGACTAATTCATTCAACAAATATTGAGGACTTACTATGGCCCTACACTATTCTTGGCATTGGGTATCCAGCTGCGATCATAGTCAGAGTGATTTCCAGCTGCATGGGGCTGATGGTCTAACAACAGATGCAAGGAAGAGCACAGAGGGCTCTGGAGGAGTTGAGTGGGCTATGAAGGTGCAATGAATACAGGAAAGCAGAGACAACTTCCAGGAAGGAGGAGGCCTTGGCTGAGTAGCCAGAGAAGTTAGAGATGAGCATTCCAGGCCAAAGGAACAATGTGGGGGAAGGCCCTGAGGAGGGGTACATTTTTAAGACAGTTAAAAAAATAATCAGTTAGCCTGGAGCCAGAGCATTACTGGGAATGTGTGAAGGAATGGGGAACCCGAAGCCCTAGGAATTAAACATTTTCCCCAAGTTCACACAACAGGATGCATATCCAGGTCTGTCTAACCATAAGATGCACAAAGGGCTCTATTTCATCTCACATGGTGCTATTGGCATTGCATCCCCACAATAGCAGATGAGATGTGTGTCCTCAGGAAGCAGTTGGTGATGACACCCTATCTTCTTTTAGGGGTCGCTCAGATTCCTTTCTTTTAGGTGTACACTCTAATTTGTCTCTAACCTTTCAGTGGCCCACATCAAAAGGCATCACACTTGAATTTCACATTCATTCCTCCTTTCCTGGGTTTCCTGCCTTTGATGTACTTAACAGCCACCTGGGTACCATTTGGAGGGTGTGTTCTTGCTATTTTGGCTTGCTAAATGTACCCTGAAGAATTCTATTTCTGTTCCGTCTTTTGATTAAAATTCAAAATTAGGCAACAAACACATTTGTTTATCATGATCCTTAGAGACGGAATGATTTTCTTGTTCCCAATTTGTGTGCAGGGTAAGAATGCTGAGATTTCACGTGGTTTTCTCTTCATGGTGCTAGGATAATATTAAATATCCTGTGAAAAGATGGAAGTCATTTGATGCTTGGTCCAATTTAAAGGCTTTCATAGGTTTCTAACTGAAGTGAATTAATACTTGTGGAAACACCAGCACAGAGCCCAGAGTGGGCTTGCTATTAACTACAATGATAGTTTTTAGTTAATGAGCACCTTCTATAGTCCAAAGAGCTTTTATTTATACATTAACAACTATCCTCACAACAATCCTGCAAAGTCAGAATCATCTGCTCCACTTTATATGTGAGAACAGTGAAGGAAAGAGAATAGAAGTAACTTTCCAAATAAAAGTGGCAGAGGCAGAATTTTCACCTTGGTCTGAAAAGGTAGTACATGCCAGGCGTTCTTGTCATTCATTTATCCATTTTATGGTGGCAGCATGTTGATTTTCCCTCGGGAATCACCCCTACTGGATTTTCAATCTTCATGGTTACAAAGGGGCTGATGGGGTGTCTCAGCTTCAGGGTAGACACATAATACCCACCTGGTCAATGCAGATACCTTACCTGCCAACCTCAGTGATTGGTTCAGGGATGGACATATGACTCAAGTGAGCCAATAAAAACCAAAGAGTATCAGTCTCACAGAGTTGGCTGGAATTATTGGTAAGAGAGACACCTTTCTGCTCAGAACTGAATCTGGGATGATAAGTTTGCCAATTTCCATCATTGGGAGAGCCTGCCTGAGAATGAAGCCAATGTGACAACATCATTTTAGACTGTGCCGCAGATATGTTGACCCTAACAATTCTTTCTTTCCCCACTTTTTTACACTTAAGGTGTTGGTTTTGGTATTTTTTATGCTTAAGGTAGATTTTGTTTACTTGATTCATTCCATCCACTCAAATATACTATTTATACTTTAACAACTTTTAAGTTGTGGGGTACATGTGCAGGATGTGCAAGTTTGTTACAATATACTGTTACATAATGCATTACACACAAGAGCAGGCTCATTAAAACACATTCTTTTATTCCTAATTTATCTGACAGCAACTCCAAACAGATCACCACTTTTACCCTTGCTGATCAAAATTCGATAAAAATAAAACCCAAATGTGGCCAAAACTTTAAATCTCCTTATGCAGAGTCCAAAAAGATCTAATTTTGGAAGTCAGCATGACTGTTTTATGAAAATATAACAAAAGCCACTTTTCCCCATCTCATTTTTTTCCTATTTATGGGAATTTGTGTTGTGTGAGCAAGTATCAATTAAGGGCTTTGGAAGCCTAATATTAAATTTCTGGGTATAAATCTAATAATTTCTGGGGCCTCATGTGGCTTGATCTCTGCACACTCTTACTTTAAATGCACCACTTAAAAATATTGTTTAAAAAGGAACTCCAGGCTGGGCATGGTGGCTCACGCCTGTAATCCCAGGCGTTAGCCACTTTGGGAGGCTGAGGTGGGTGGATCATGAAGTCAGAAGATCAAGACCACCCTGGCCAACATGGTGAAACCCCGTCTCTACTAAAAATACACACACACACACACACAAATTAGCCGGGTGTGGTGGTGCGTGCCTGTAATCCCAGCTACTCAGGAGGCTTAGGCAGGAGAATCGCTTGAACCCGGAAGGTGGAGGTTGCAGTGAGCCGAGATTGCACCGTGGCATTCCAGCCTGGGTGACACAGTGAGACTCTGTCTCCAAAAAAAAAAAAAAAAAAAAAAGAGCTCCAAACTTTACTTGGGCTTTTGAAAAATATTAAATGAGGTCCAGTTTATAATTCACAGGATAGGGGATGCTATGATATGCCTTCCAGATATCCCTCAGGAATTCAGGAATAAAGGACATATTATCTTAGCTTCTGGTCACACTGCTTGCTGGGAATGCTCTGCCATCAGCTCCTTCAGGAATCACCTTAGTTGAGGAGGGCTGCCTCACTCAAAGTCACTCACTCTTCCTCGGACAACCCACATTCAATAACTGATCATGGGTACCCAAGTCCAGGCCCCTCGCCCCAGCTGGAAAGAGCTCTGAGGGTCATCCTGCCTTTAGAACTCCCTGCAGGGTCAGCTCAGCTGCTATCTTTCCTGTGACTATGCTGTAGCTCACCTTCTTCCTCTGCCCTAGCCTGCTCCCATCCCTTTGCCCTCCCCAGGTGTTGATCCAATGATCCAAGTTTTCTCTGATCCATTTCTTCAATCTAGTCTCTAACTGACGGTTTGTTTCCTAGGCAACCCAACCTGTGACACATAGCAGTCGGTCTCAGTAGCTTTTTCCCTCCGCCTCCCAATTCTCCCACACTCCAAGGCTGCTTCGTAACCTCTTTTTTTTTTTCCTTTATTATTATTATACTTTAGACTCTATGGTACCTGTGCACAACGTGCAGGTAAGTTACATATGTATACATGTGCCATGCTGGTGCGCTGCACCCACCAACTCGTCATCTAGCATTAGGTATATCTCCCAATGCTATCCCTCCCCCCTCCCGTAACCTCTTATCTCAAATTCCAAATACCCTCAATAGCCTCCACCACATAATGCCTTTCTTCCTATTTCCTTCACTTATTCTTTTGGCCTAGAAGGATGAAACACCAGTGGTTAAGTGGTTCAATTTGACCTCTGTAGCTATGACTGTGTGTTACTATTTTCTTTCCCATTCTGCCTTTCACTACGCATTTTCCAAATTCTGAAAGAGGATATTTTGTTTTGGCTGCTAAAGAGATGTAAAAAACTTAGAAAAGTACATTTAAAGTTGTTTCAATCACATAGGATCATAATGGTGCTAAGGTTCTCTTTAGATAGCAGTAAACTCAAGTATCAAAAGAGGTAGGGGCTACAGAAACTAGTGGCATTTTGAGGTCATTAACACAGACATGCCAGTGGAAAATTCTAAAGGTTAAGGGATATGCGGTCCATTTATGGACCTCACAGATTTTTACCCTCCCTTCTAAACATTGTGGAATTCTGACAAAACTGTATGGTAAAACACTTACCTTTATTTAAACAGAGTGATTGAAAGAAAAATATTGAGTTATATATTTGGGTATAAGAATAGATATGGTAAAAATTGCAATGGTCATATGCAAATAACTAAATTATAGAAAACTCTTATGGGGTTGTTGTGGCAATCAAGTCAGATCATTAAGTGAGCATAAACATTGTATGTCAGTGGAAGACACTTTTGCTCTTTGAAACATTGTATCATCTATTAAAGGATAGTCCTGATTCAAGAGAAGGCAATTTTCCTAATAGGACTACGAAGCCAAATACAAACTGATCCCAGAGAAATGAGATTCTTGAGAGATCACTGCCATTTGTTTCGAAATATCCTAATTATCTGGAAAGAAGAGCAGAGGCCACTCAGCAGAGTCCCCACTGTCTTGGTGAGGCTTTCCTCTGACCTGAGCCACACCATTAGCCCCTGAGGGAGGCAGTGTGCTTTCTGTGCTGACCTACAGCAGTGCCATGCTGTTCTTTGCTCCGCGAGGTGCCTGAGCAGCCTCACTGGCTCCCACCAGGCTGACCCGGGCTGGAGGCACAGCTCCTCCCCTGGAGGCTGATTTGAGGTCATTCACCCAGAACTGAGGCTCATCAAATCCTAGTGAGTCATGATCACATTTGCGTGCTAAGGAGGGAAAATAAAGAAAAAAGGAAGGAAGGAAGGAAGTAAATATAATCCAACTCTGCTCTTACTCTCCTGGAAGATAATTACAACCAAACAAGAAAATTAAATGTCAAAGTGCCAGACCATATTATAATTAAACAAACACAAAGCAGGTTTCGGGAACATTAAGAATGCCATCTGAACGATTCCAACAAAGCTTGTTAACGAGGAAGGCAGACACCTCGTCATTACTCCAGAACTTGGCACTGCCCATGCCTTCTAAGATGGCAGGCGGCAATAGAACACGGGAACTCCTACAGAGTAGAATAAATTTATTTCTTTGTGTTTGGGGTAAGACAATAAGGCTCAGCAGCTACAGCCAAGATTGTGGGGTCAACTGAAACAGGGTTCAAAACTCACTTGACCAGTTAGCATGTGCATTCTCTGTGCCTCCATTTCTTTTCTATAGAATAAGGATTAATTACAGACAGTTGTGAGGAGGGTGTGACGCTGACGCCCATGGACCCTCATTTGTAGTTAGCACTCTGTATATGTCAGCTGAGTGCTACCAAAATAATTAGCACTGACCATAGTACTTGATGCATTACTGGGGCCCAGTCTTTGTTGCAGGAGATAAAATAAAGATGAATAAACATCTAGCTATTCAGAATTTCCCAAATATAATTCAACGCTTCTCTAGCAAGGTCTTGACAAGACTAACACTTGGCCTTGAGTCTTAGCTTTGATAGTCTATGCAAAACTTTTAGCTCTCTGAGGTTAGAACCCCCATTTGTTTTGTCTCACTAGAGTCCACAGCACATAGGTATGTGTTGCATAAAGAGCTGTTGACAGCCCCCATCATCAGATGCGTAAACAGCATATTGTATGTGTTTCCTCACATCTGTAACCAGTGATTTCTCTTCCAACTGACCTCACATAAAGTTTATATACCTTCAGTCCTCAGCTACTAAACATTTTCCAGTTAGTACTGGAAAAAATCTAAATTAGTTTTAGGAGGGAGAACAGCTAGAAGTGCTATTAATGTTACAGCCAGGTTATGGATTGATGTTTCTTTAGTCCAAAGGGAAGAGTTGCAAAAGAACTTTCCAGTTTGCTGAGTGAGTTCATATCCATTGTTTCATTAGATTTTCACAAAAATGCTCAGAGTTCAAGCCAGTGAATCTCAAATTGTGGAGCACATACTTAAAATGAGAGGTGATATTAGGTGATGTACAATATTGAATCACATTGAATCACACCATCAGAAAATTACTCCCTTATCAATTATTTTTTAAGTGTTTTTTATTACATCAAGAAGAAAGTCTCAGTTTGGTGCCACCATGTCCTTAACACCTCCATAACACTTGCTAACCTCTGAAAGAGAAAGGAAGGAAGCAGGGCAGGAAGGAGAAGAGGGAAAATAATAGTCCTGTTCAAAGCATTGTGGAGTATTTGGGAAGAATTTAATGCTATTATCTTCATTGTACTTATTTTCAGAGCCATCTTCTTAAAGAAGGATGTCTAGTGAATATTAAGTAAATAATAGTACAGCAGGTATCAATACAATGAAAAAATTGAGAAAGTAGGGTAGATGACTAAAGTTTATAAGCATAGTTTGTATTAGGTCATAAAGCTGTAGTTGTAAGAGCTGAGGCCATGGGGTCTTCTTAAATTGGAATCTCGTGCTTTTTCCACTTGAAGCATGCCTCCTAAACTATTAAATTCAAATATAGGTCTGAATAGAGGGTAAGAGCTCTTCTCTCTAGTTAGAAAAATCTAAAATTGAATCCAGCCTCAACACCATGGCTATGCTTCCGTGGACAAGTTATGTAACATCTCTACATCCCAGTTTTTATCTTTTAAAAGAGGGGGAAATAAAAACAACTAACTCATAGGATTGCTATGGTGTTTTGATGAGAAAAATCAATGTACAGCATTTAACACAGTCCCATACACATAGTAGGAGCTCCATAAATGTCTGCTAAAAATATTAATGGAAAGGCTTAACATCAGAACTCTGCCAAATGTTTGTATATTCTATCATTTCAATGGATGGTCTTTTAACTATCATGAACTGGTTTATCTTAGTCAGGACATATTGTTCGTTCCTTTTCTAGGATGAAACCTAACCATGATTAGGGAATTATAAGGCTTGTTCCTGAGACAGACTGGTTGAGGTAAAAGAAACATAAAATTACACACTGTAGTCAAAGAAAGACATTATCATAAATAGCTAGACTTTGGGAAAGGGAGAGAGCTGATAAATTGTTCTTAATTGAATCTCAATAAAGGATGCTGTGTGTAGAGGTAAGAAATGATATTCGTGGAGAATATATATTAATATCTAAAAAAACCTCTAAGAATGTTTATTGAGCACTCATTCCACTAGATGCTGAATATACAGCAATAAATAAGAGATTTAAGCCCTGCCTTCATAGTGTTGCAATAAAATGTTTAGGACATTTTATAGTGTTGCAATAAAATGAGGGCACACAATCCTCTCTGCACTTGTTCAGGAAAAAGCATAGCTGGAAAGGAGCAAATGAGTAGGCATTAGATGACTGAATTTCAGATCCAGCATTGACTGCCCTCAAATTGATGTGATACTTTGAAGAAGACATTTTGCTTCTCTGAGTATTCATATTGATACAGAGATGTCATTAGATGTTTGATCAAGGTTTCTGAAATACCGAGCCTTTAAATATACCTACAATTATTGCCATATCTATATTCTACCATATTAAGCAACACATTCATCACCACACATAGTTACACTTTTGTGTATGTGTGTGCATATGGTGAGGACATTCAAGATCTAGTACTTAGCAAATTTCAAGTAAGCACTACAGTATTAATAACTAAAGTCACCACAGCCAGCCATTTATTAAACTATTATAGAGGAGATTTTTATGAAGCAAAGATGTTCTTCTTGGTGTCATCGTAGAGAGGAGTGTTATTTCCCATTCCTGTTCTTTGCTTCATACAATAGGAGTTCTATTAGTGTAGCTCCTGGCCTCTTTTATTTTTATTTATTTATTTGGAGACAGAGTCTTGCTCTGTTGCCTAGGCTGGAGGGCGGTGGTGCTATCTCGGCTCACTGCAACCATGCCTGGCTAATTTTTTGTATTTTAGCAGAGATGGGGTTTCACTGTGTTGCCCAGGTTCGTCTTGAACTCCTGAGCTCAGGCAATCTGCCCACCTTGGCCTCCCAAAGTGGTAGGATTACAGGCATGAGCTACTGCGCCTGGTCCTGGCCTCTTTTATTCTTTTGCTATGCTGCTCCAGGAGAGGTGGAGTGACTTGTCTGCTTAATAAATATGGAAAAGATAAAGGACATTCTTGGTTCAGCTCTATTCTTTTCTCTTGGGAAGTATTGCATCTTATTTTATGCTGTGTTTTCCAATTTAACCCTTTACCTCCAGTGCTACTACTTCATTTTATTATCAATTTGTTCAGAATGTGTTTGGGAAAAGGGTGTGCTCTTTTATTACGGCTAAAATAAAACTGAATACAAAAACCATCAGAGAAAGTTGATGGGAAACTATGCAACGAATAAGAAAACAAATCTTTAACTCTTGTAAACCTTAAACTCCCTAGGAGTGAAATGACTAAATGTTTCGCATCTCCTAGTGTGAAGATGTCTACAACACTTTCCATAAAATAATCTTCTAAAGAATTAAACCTGAAGTAAATCAAGTCTCTAGTTCTAATGAGCAGATTGTAGTAACATAGGAGATAGAATAATGTATTAAGTGATAGAATACAACCATCCAATCCAGAATGTTGGAAATTCTTTAAAACAAACAAAAACCAAAACCCCTCCTCTCTTCAATAAGTAAATGAGAAAAAGGCAAGAGGTGGGAAAGTGAAAAACAGCACAGAGGGAAGATGGAGTAGACATAATTTTCATTGTTTCTCCTGCTAAGTACAACTAAAAACCCTAGAAATTATATATAAAACACACATAAGACGACTCCGAAAGGAGGAGAAAAAGGCAGATTGGCCGGGGACCTTGGCACTGATGAATAGACACAGTGGTGTGTTCCCTGAGATTTCTTTTTGCCTCATACATCTCAGACATGGAGATGGAAAAGCCAGCAATCTGGAAATACCAATGAGGGCAGACAGAGTAAATTCCAACAAAAGCCTTCTTTTTCTAGACAAAGGACCAAGAAAAGAACAACCTGGCAAGGAAACTTTAAGAATATAGCTAGTCTATGCCAGTCAAACACCACAGTCAAAACAACTGTGGCCCTACTTCCATCTGTGCCAGCAAAGGTCAAGTGGGAAACCTAGACTTCCAAATTCACCAGGCTGTAATGGAGAACCCTAACTACTCCCCCACTCTCACCTCCAAATCCAACCTGGGTGGTGTCAGAGAAGGTTGAGTAGGGAGCCAGGACTTTCATGCCTTTGGGCAGTAACAATGACCCTGGGAGAATATGGAAGATCACCTTGGGAGCCTGGACTTCCATCCACACTCAGCAGTAATGAGGCACCCCTCCTGCTGGAGTGTATCAGTGGAAACCCAGTACAGTCAGGTTATGGGCAAATATAATACAGTTTCCTTCCATTCTTCAGTTTTCTAAATTATGTTTGATGGTGAAAATAATAATTGTCTGATGTAGTTGTAAGTGTATTTAAAAGAAATGTTTAAAATAATATTATAAACTGGGGATATAAAAGAAAAGAAGAAGGAGGTAAGTTTTCTGTACTTTACTTGAAATGGTAAAACATTGACACTAGTAGATTTGGTAAGTTGTGCGTAAATAAATGCCTGAAGGAACCTCTAAAAAAGCCATACAAAGATGTACACTTAAAAGCATTAGTGTAAATCAAAATGAAATTTAAAAAGATGTTTCAGTAATCCACAGGAAGGCAGGAAAAAGGAAGAAGAGAAACAATAAACAGAGGGAGTCAGAGAAACAATACACAGAATGAACAGAAAACAAGAAATAAAATGGCAGGCTTTAACAGATGAATAGTAACATTAAATGTAAATGGTCTAAATACACCAATTACAAGAAAGAGATTGGAAGAACAGATTAAAATACATTACCCAACAATATGCTATCTAAAAGGAATTCACTTCAGCTATAAAAATGTAGGCATATTGAAAGTAAAAGAATCTTTAAAGCAGTTTTTTCCAGTTCTGTGAAGAAAGTCATTGGTAGCTTGATGGGGATGGCATTGAATCTATAAATTACCTTGGGCAGTATGGCCATTTTTACGATATTGATTCTTCCTACCCATGAGCATGGAATGTTCTTCCATTTGTTTGTGTACTCTTTTATTTCATTGAGCAGTGGTTTGTAGTTCTCCTTGAAGAGGTCCTTCACATCCCTTGTAGCTTGGATTCCTAGTTATTTTATTCTCTTTGAAGCAATTGTGAATGGGAGTTCACTCATGATTTGGCTCTCTGTTTGTCTGTTATTGGTGTATAGGAATGCTTGTTATTTTTGTACATTGATTTTGTATCCTGAGACTTTGCTGAAGTTGCTTATCAGCTTAAGGAGATTTTGGGCTGAGATGATGGGGTTTTCTAGATATACAATCATATCATCTGCAAACAGGGACAATTTAACTTCCTATTTTCCTAATTGAATACCCTTTATTTCTTTCTCCTGCCTGATTGCCCTGGCCAGAACTTCCAACACTGTGTTGAATAGGAATGGTGAGAGAGGGCATCCCTGTCTTGTGCCAGTTTTCAAAGGGAATGCTTCCAGTTTTTGCCCATTCAGTATGATATTGGCTGTGGGTTTGTCATAAATAGCTCTTATTATTTTGAGATATGTCCCATCAATACCTAATTTACTGAGAGTTTTTAGCATGAAGGGCTGTTGAATTTTGTCAAAGGCCTTTTCTGCATCTATTGAGATAATCATGTGGTTTTTGTCTTTGGTTCTGTTTATATGCTGGACTACGTTTATTGATTTGCGTATGTTGAGCCAACCTTGCATCCCAGGGATGAAGCCCACTTGATCATAGTGGATAAGCCTTTTGATGTGCTGCTGGATTCAATTTTCCGGTATTTTATTGAGAATTTTTGCATTGATGTTCATCAGGGATATTGGTCTAAAATCGACTCATCTGACAAAAAGCTAATATCCAGAATCTACAAAGAACTCAAACAAATTTACAAGAAAAAAACAAACAATCCCATCAAAAAGTGGGCAAAGGATATGAACAGATACTTCTCAAAAGAAGACATTTATGTAGCCAAAAGACACATGAAAAAATGCTCATCATCACTGGCCATCAGAGAAATGCAAATCAAAACCACAATGAGATACCATCTCACACCAGTTAGAATGGCTATCATTAAAAAGTCAAGAAACAACAGGTACTGGGGAGAATGTGGAGAAATAGGAACACTTTTATACCGTTGGTGAGACTGTGAACTAGTTCAACCATTGTGGAAGACAGTGATTCTTCCACAATCCCTGAGGAAGTGTGGTGATTCCTCAGGGATCTAGAACTAGAAATACCATTTGACCCAGCCATCCTATTCCTGGGTATATACCCAAAGGATTATAAATCATGCTGCTATAAAGGCACATGCACACGTATGTTTATTGTGGCACTATTCACAATAGCAAAGACTTGGAACCAACCCAAATGTCCAACAATGATAGACTGGATTAAGAAAATGTGGCACATATACACCATGGAATACTATGCAGCCATAAAAAATGATGAGTTCATGTCCTTTGTAGAGACATGGATGAAACTGGAAACCATCATTCTCAGCAAACTATTGCAAGGACAAAAAACCAAACACCGCATGTTCTCACTCATAGGTGGGAATTGAAGAATGAGAACACTTGGACACAGGAAGGGGAACATCACACACCGGGGCCTTTTGTGGGGTGGGGGGAGGAGGGAGGGATAGCATTAGGAGATATACCTAATGTAAATGACGAGTTAATGGGTGCAGCACACCAACATGGCACATGTATACATATGTAACAAACCTGCACATTGTGCACATGTACCCTAAAACTTAAAGTATAATAGTAAAAAAAGCAAAAGAATCGAAAAAGATATACAAACAGTAATCAAAAGAAAGAAAGAGTAGCAATATTAAAATGAGATAAAGTAAACTTCAGAGTAAAGAAAATTAACAAAGACAGAAAGAGACATTATGTAAGGCCAAAGAGTTTAATCCAAGAAGACATAGCAGTTCTAAATGTGTACGTACCAAAAAACAGAGCTACAAACTTCCAGTTGAAGCAAAAACCAGTAGAACTGAAAAGAGAGAAAGGCAAATCCACAGTTGTTGTTAGGGACATTAACACCTCCTTCCAATAACTGATGAAACAACTAGAAAGAAAAAGGGCAAGGATATAGAATAACTCAAGAATATCACCAACCAACAGAATCTAATCAACATTATGGAACTCTTCACCAAATGACAGCAGAATACATACACTTTTCAAGTTCCTATGAACACATACAAAGACAGGCCATATCCAAGGCCATAAAACAAAACTCAACAAATTTAAAAGAATTGAAATTATACAGAATACTCAATGAAACCAAACTAGAAATTCAATAACAGAAATGTAACATAAAAATTCCCCCAAACACTTGGAAACTAAAAAAACACTTATGCATGCTACATTTATGATTTTCAAAAAGTCTCAAAAGAAATTTTAAAAATACGTTGAATTGAATGAAAATAAAAACACAACATTATCACAATGTGTAAAACACATTTTGTGTATTCTTAGCACACAGTGCTAAGAAACATACTTACAATACAAACTACTTACATTAGAAAAGATTTTTAGAGCCCTAAATCAGTAATCTAAACTTTCACACTGCAAGGCTCTTAAAAAAAAAAAGGGGGCAAAATAAACCCAAGACCAGGAAAAGGAAGCAAATAATTAAAATAACAATATAAATAAATAACAGTAGAAAAAAAAAGGAGAGGTGGCATATATTACTAATACTAGAAATGAGACAGGGTATATATCACTACAGACCCTGCAGGTGTCAAGAGGATAAGATAATACAGGTGTATCTCCAGCAAGATTTTATGTGGAAAGGCAAAGGAATGAGAATAACTAAAACAATGTTGAAACAGAACAGAATAAAATGAGAGAAATCAGTTTACCCGATTTCAAGACTTATTACATACTTATAGTTATCAAAACTCCAATATTGGCAGAGGGGAAGACATATAAATAGAATACAGTAGAGAACCCAGAAATAGACCAAAGCAAATACGTTCAACTGATTTTTGACAAAGTTGCAAAAGGAATTCAAAAGAAAAAGAATAGCCTTTTCAACGAATGGTGGCAGAGCAACTGGGCATCCACAGACAAAAAATGAACCCCAATCTAAACATAAACTGAATGATTAATATATGTTGGTTTATAATTCTACTGTCTCTGTTTTTCTGTGTGTTTACAAAGTTCCATAATAGAGTTTAAAGAGAGAAAGAATTTGAAGGAAATACCTTTCCCACTGGATAATTGAATGTTATTTAATGCTATAACTCTGGACACTCAAAGTTAAATTACAAAATATTATACTAGATCAATTATAAGCATTTGTGTAGTTTATAGCATTAGTATACTAAATACCTATAATTTATATACAAAAATACATATGGAATTATCCTTTCTTGAAAATATTTCACTATATTATATAATTTTCTTTCTAAAGTTTTTATGCTCTTATAATAAATGCAATATGAATTTATAGGTCAACACTAAAAATTCATAATCTGAATTTTTATTCTTTACTTTCTGAACCAATACAACTTCTTATTGAACTTGATCTATTAATATTTAATGTTTAATGTCCTGGGAAAAAAAATCTTATGCTCAATTTATTCTTATATGCCAAATTTCCTATACTCTCCTAATTTCCATTATACTTGTTTTATTAAAGATTCAACTTGGCAGTAAGAGGAAAAATCATGAAACATAGAACATTCTGAATAACTCTACAGTGCTCTGCTAAATATAAAACCATGTAATTAATGTTTTTGTTTAATAACATAGATCCCAATTTTCTAGAGAATTGTGTCTTCATGAAGCAGGGTTTAAAAAAAACCTAAGATGTATCTCACTTGGATTGTTCCATCCTTGCTGGTTGATTCTAATTTTTTTAACCTTTTATTTGGTAGTATACTGAAAGAAAGATCTTAACTCAAAGTATGGGATTTCATAAAAGATGATAGGTTGGCATGACTTACTGAAATTTGCTATTGTCCTGAAGCTATTTTACTGTACCTTTCCAGGCTGTCAGTTCTGCTTAAACCTGATAATTATAAAATAAGGCTTCTTTTCTTATCTTACAGTGACTTCTAACATAGGAGCAAGTACCTCTTAAACCTAGAACTGTACATTTCATCTATTTAAGCCTCAAGAGCCTGGAGAACCACTGGCTAAAAATCCGGTAATAAAATGCCACATCCTGTTAAGAAATTTTGGAAGAAAACTTTATTTCTGCTGCTTTTAAGTAAATTGAGATTTATTTCTTATGTGCTCTTTCTTAAACGTTTAACTCGTTTAGCAGCAGATGTGTTTCAGAATCTATTAACATTACTTTAGTCTTGGATTTTATTTTAACCTTTTTGATAAAAACTTAAAAATGAAATCATTTCTTCAACTTATACATAGCTACATCAGTTGTACTTGGGAAAAATGGGATGTTGAAGAGAGAATGTTAAGGAGAGAGCTTAGTGTAAGGCATGAAACTCACTGCAATAAAAATACAATGTTGGCATGACTCTTTAAGGTTTTGTTATGCACCAGGAGCCATTTTATGCTCTAGGAATACAATAGAAAATAAAATAGGTATGGTTCTTGTAAAGCACACATTTTAGTGGGGGAAAGAGTCAATAATCAAATAAATAAAGAAAAAATATCAGACAGTAACTAGTGCCATGAATCAAACAAAAAGAAAATGATAGAGACAGGGGCTACTCTAGATGAGACAATCAATAATTATTACTCTAAGAAATTAGCACCTTAACTAAAGCCTGAATGAGAATAAAGAGCCAATCATGTGAATATCTTGGGAGAGGTGGGTGATGAACAGGTCTGAGAGTTCAGCAAGTGCAAAGGCACTGGGGTAGAAACTTTTGCCCCTTTACAGAGACAAAAAGAAGCCCAGAGTGGTGAAAGAATAGTGACTAATGTGGAGAGAAGCCTATAATGAGATAGAGAGATGAGAAAGCAGTCTTATCATATAGGATGTTGTAGGCCAGGATAAACAGTATTTTATCCTAAGTAAGGGGAAGCCATTGGAGGTTTTTGAAAGGGCAGTGATGTTAACTACTGCAAGTTATAACAAGATCATTCTTGCATATGTGTGGAGAACAGATTTTAGAGAGATAAAACCAGAAGTTTAAAAGCAAAATTAGAGAAGACAAAACTAGAACGACTTAGAAGATTGTAGCAGGAACCCTCTTGAGAGATGGCAATGGCTTGGGCTAGGATGAGAATGGTGAACACACTGAGAAATAGATGGATTTCAGATGGGCCCAAAAAGTTCTACTGAGAATATTTGCTGATGAATCGGGAAGACAAGGGAGAAAACAGAAGAGAAACCAAGGCTGACTCCTAGGTTTGGGGCTTGTTTAGTTGAGTGGTTGGTGGTGCCACTTACTGACAGCAGAAGAATACTGGAGGAAAAGCAGGTTTTAAGGTGGAAAGCAATACTTTCTTCTTCAACATATTAATTCCTAGATGACTTTAGACACTCAAGTGGACATGTTTGGTGGATCTTTGCACACTCATAACTGGAGTTTTTTTGTGTGTATTTTCTAATTTAATTTAATTTTATTATTATTATACCTTAAGTTTTAGGGTACATGTGCACAATGTGCAGGTTTGTTACATATGTATACATGTGCCATGTTGGTATGCTGCACCCAATAACTCATCATTTAGCATTAGGTATATCTCCTAATGCTATCCCTCCCCCCTCCCCCCACCCCACAACAGTCCCGGGTGTGTGATGTTCCCCTTCCTGTGTCCATGTGTTCTCATTGTTCAATTCCCACCTATTAGTGAGAACATGCGATGTCTGTTTTTTTTGTCCCTGCGATAGTTTGCTGAGAATGATGGTTTCCAGTTTCATCCATGTCCCTACAAAGGGCATGAACTCATCCTTTTTTTTGGCTGCATAGTATTCCATGGTGTATATGTGCCACATTTTCTTAATCCAGTCTATCGTTGTTGGACATTTAGGTTGGTTCCAAGTCTTTGCTATTGTGAATAGTGCTGCAATAAACATATGTGCATGTGTCTTTATAGCAGCATGATTTATAATCCTTTGGGTATATACCCAGGAATGGGATGACTGGGTCAAATGGTATTTCTAGTTCTAGATCCCTGAGGAATCGCCACACTGACTTCCACAATGGTTGAACTAGTTTACAGTCCCACCAACAGTGTAAAAATGTTCCTATTTCTCCACATCCTCTCCAGCACCTGTTGTTTTCTGACTTTTTAATGATCGCCATTCTAACTGGTGTGAGATGGTATCTCATTGTGGTTTTGATTTGCATTTCTCTGATGGCCAGTGATGATGAGTATTTTTTCATGTGTTTTTTGGCTGCATAAATGTTTTCTTTTGAGAAATGTCTGTTCATATCCTTTGCCCACTTTTTGATGGGGTTGTTTGTTTTTTTCTTGTAAATTTGTTTGAGTTCATTGTAGATTCTGGATATTAGCCCTTTGTCAGATGAGTAGTTTGCAAAAATTTTCTCCCATTCTGTAGGTTGCCTTTTCACTATGATGGTAATTTCTTTTGCTGTGCAGAAGCTCTTTAGTTTAATTAGATCCCATTTGTCAATTCTGGCTTTTGTTGCCATTGCTTTTGGTGTTTTAGACATGAAGTCCTTGCCCATGCCTGTGTCCTCAATGGTATTGCCTAGGTTTTCTTCTAGGGTTTTTATGGTTTTAGGTCTAACATGTAAGTCTTTAATTTTTGTATAAGGTGTAAGGAAGGGATCCAGTTTCAGCTTTCTACATATGGCTAGCCAGTTTTCCTACCACCATTTATTAAATAGGGAATCCTTTCCCCATTGCTTGTTTTTCTCAGGTTTGTCAAAGATGAGATAGTTGTAGATATGCAGCATTATTTCTGAGGGCTTTGTTCTGTTCCATTGGTCTATCTCTCTGTTTTGGTACCAGTACCATGCTGTTTTGGTACCAGTACCATGCTGTTTTGGTTACTGTAGCCTTGTAGTAGAGTTTGAAGTCAGGTAACGTGATGCCTCCAGCTTTGTTCTTTTGGCTTAGGATCGATTTGGTGATGCAGGCTGTTTTTTGGTTCCATATGAACTTTAAAGTAGTTTTTTCCAATTCTGTGAAGAAAGTCATTGGTAGCTTGATGGGGATGGCATTGAATCTATAAATTACCTTGGGCAGTATGGCCATTTTCACGATATTGATTTTTCCTACCCATGAGCATGGAGTGTTCTTCCATTTGTTTGTATCGTCTTTTATTTCACTGAACAGTGGTTTGTAGTTCTCCTTGAAGAGGTCCTTCACATCCCTTGTAAGTTGGATTCCTAGGTATTTTATTCTCTTTGAAGCAATTGTGAATGGGAGTTCACTCATGATTTGGCTCTCTGTTTGTCTGTTATTGGTGTATAGGAATGCTTGTTATTTTTGTACATTGATTTTGTATCCTGAGACTTTGCTGAAGTTGCTTATCAGCTTAAGGAGATTTTGGGCTGAGACGATGGGGTTTTCTAGATATACAATCATATTATCTGCAAACAGGGACAATTTGACTTCCTCTTTTCCTAATTGAATACCCTTTATTTCCTTCTCCTGCCTGATTGCCCTGGCCAGAACTTCCAACACTATGTTGAATATGAGTGGTGAGAGAGGGCATCCCTGTCTTATGCCTGTTTTCAAAGGGAATGCTTCCAGTTTTTGCCCATTCAGTATGATATTGGCTGTGGGTTTGTCAATCAACATTAGACAGATCAACGAGACAGAAAGTTAGAAAGGACATCCAGGAGTTGAACTCAGCTCTGCACCAAGTGGACCTAATAGACATCTACAGAACTCTCCACCCCAAATCAACAGAATATACATTCTTTTCAGCACCACACCACACCTATTCCAAAATTGACCACATAGTTGGAAGCAAAGCACTCCTCAGCAAATGTAAAAGAACAGAAATTATAACAAACTGTCTCTTAGACCACAGTGTAATCAAACTAGAACTCAGGATTAAGAAAGTCACTCAAAACCACTCAACTACATGGAAACTGAACAACATGCTCCTGAATGACTACTGGGTAAATAATGAAATGAAAGCAGAAATAAAGATGTTCTTTGAAACCAACGAGAACAAAGACACAACATACCAGAATCTCTGGGACACATTCAAAGCAGTGTGTAGAGGGTAGTTTATAGCACTAAATGCCCACAAGAGAAAGCAGGAAAGATCTAAAATTGACACCTTAACATCTCAATTAAAAGAACTAGAAAAGCAAGAGCAAACACATTCAAAAGCTGGCAGAAGGCAAGAAATAACTAAAATCAGAGCAGAACTGAAGGAAATAGAGACAAAAAAAACCCTTCAAAAAATTAATGAATCCAAGAGCTGGTTTTTTGAAAAGGTCAACAAAATTGATAGACCACTAGCAAGACTAATAAAGAAGAAAAGAGAGAAGAATCAAATAGATGCAATAAAAAATGATAAAGGGGATATCGCCACTGATCCCACAGAAATACAAACTACCATCAGAGAATACTATAAACACATCTATGCAAAGAAACTAGAAAATCTAGAAGAAATGGATAAATTCCTCGACACATACATCCTCCCAAGACTAAACCAGGAAGAAGTTGAATCTCTGTATAGACCAATAACAGGCTCTGAAATTGAGGCAATAATCAATAGCTTACCAACCAAAAAAAGTCCAGGACCAGATGGATTCACAGCCGAATTCTACCAGAGATACAAAGAGGAGCTGGTACCATTCCTTCTGAAACTATTCCAATCAATAGAAAAAGAGGGAATCCTCCCTAACTCATTTTATGAGGCCAGCATCATCCTGATACCAAAGCCTGGCAGAGATACAACCAAAAAAGAGAATTTTAGACCAATATCCTTGATGAACATCAATCCAAAAATCCTTAATAAAATACTGGCAAACCAAATCCAGCAGCACATCAAAAAGCTTATCCACCATGATCAAGTGGGCTTCATCCCTGGGATGCAAGGCTGGTTCAACATACACAAATCAATAAATGTAATCCAGCATATAAACAGAAGCAAAGACAAAAACCACATGATTATCTCAATAGATGCAGAAAAGGTCTTTGACAAGATTCAACAACCTTCATGCTAAAAACTCTCAATAAATTAGGTACTGATGGGACGTATCTCAAAATAATAACTGGAGTTTAAAGGGCAAGTAAAGGACTGAAATAGACATTTTGGACACACTGACATCTAGACAGTAGTTTTTAAAAGTAGTAGTAAATAAAATCACTATACTAATTTTTTTTATTATTATTATACTTTAAGTTCTAGGGTACATATGCACAACGTGCAGGTTTGTTACATAGGTATTCACGTGCCATGTTGGTTTGCTGCACACATCAACTTGTCATTTATATTAGGTATATCTCCTAATGCTATCCCTCCCTCCTCCCCCCACCCCACAAAAGGCCCCGGTGTGTGATGTTCCCCTTCCTGTGTCCAAGTGTTCTCATTCTTCAATTCCCACCTACGAGTGAGAACATGTGGTGTTTGGTTTTCTGTCCTTGTGATAGTTCACTGAGAATGATGGTTTCCAGCTTCATCCATGTCCCTGCAAAGGACATGAACTCATGCTTTTTTACGGCTTCATTGTATTTCATGGTGTATATGTGCCATGTTTTCTTAATCCAGTCTATCATTGATGGACATTTGGGTTGGTTCCAAGTCTTTGCTATTGTGAATAGTGCTGCAATAAACATACGTGTGCATGTGTCTTTATAGTAGCATGATTTATAATCCTTTGAGTATATAACCAGTAATGGGATCGCTGGGTCAAATGGTATTTCTAGTTCTAGATCCTTGAGGAATGGCTACACTGTCTTCCACAATGGTTAAAGTAATTTACACTCCCACCAACAGTGTAAAAGTGTTCCTATTTCTCCACATCCTCTCCAGCATCTGTTGTTTCCTGACTTTTTAATAATCGCCATTCTAACTGGTGTGAGATGGCATCTCATTGTGGTTTTGATTTGCATTTCTCTGATGACTAGTGATAACCGAAACAGCATGGTACTGGTACAAAAACAGATATATAGACCAATGGAACAGAACAGAGGCCTCAGAAATAACACCACATATCTACAACCATCTGATCTTTGACAAACCTGACAAAAACAAGCAATGGGGAAGGGATTCCCTATTTAATAAATGGTGCTGGGAAGACTGGCTATACTAACATTAAACATAATTTGAGGGAGGCTGTGTAGAGTAGAATGTAACTATAAACTTATTAGCAAATTTGATGTTAGACACTTTCATTTTCAAAAACTATATCCAAAATATATGTATGTAACTGGAAACCCTGAAATATTTGAAGACTTGGAATATAAAAGTGATTTGATCATACAATAGAATTTGAATTATTTAAATTCTTTTTTTAACTTTTATTTTAGGTTCAGGGGTATATGTGCAGGTGTGTTATATAGGTAAACTGTGTGTCACAGGGGCTTAGTGTACAGATTATTTAATCACCCAGATAATAAGCATAGTACCTGACAGGTAGTTTTTTGATCCTCTCTCTCTTCCCACACTCCACCCTCAAGTATACCATGGTGTCTATTGTCCTCTTTGTGTCCATGAGTTCTCATTGTTTAGCTCCCATTTATAAGTGAGAATATGCAGTGAGAATAAATGTGATTCATCACATAAACAGGACTAAAAACAAAAACCGTATAATTATCTCAATAGATGCAGAAAAGGATTTGGATAAAATTCAACATCACTTGATATTAAAAAACCCTCAACAAACTAGGCATTAAAGGAACATATTTCAAAATAATAAGAGCCATCTATGACAAACCCACAGCCAACATCATACTGAATGGGCAAAAGCTGGAAGCATTCCCCTTGAAAATTGTAGTGGCTGGTAATGGCCTTTCCTTTCCATATTTAGCACTACTTTAGAAACTTCTTGTAAGGTAGGTCCAGTGGTAACAAATTCCCTCAGCATTTGCTTGTCTGAAAAGGATCTGATTTCTCCTTCACTTATGAAGCTTTGTTTGGCTGAATATGAAATCCTTGATTGGAAATTTCTCTGTTTACCAATTCTGAACATAGGCCCCCAATCTCTTCTAGATTATATGGTTTCTGCTGAAAGGTCCATTGTTAGCCTGATGGGTTTCCCTTTATAGGTGACCAGCCCCTTCTGTCTAGCTGCCTTTAACATTTTTTTTCTTTCATTTCAACCTTGAAGAATCTGATGATTATGTGTCTTGGGGATGGTCTTCCTGTAGTAGTATCTTGCAGGGGTTCTCTGCATTTCCTTAATTTGAATGTTGACCTCTCCAGAGAGGTTGGGAAGTTTTCACAGATATCCTGATACATGTTTTCCAAGTTGACTGCTTTCTTCCCATCAATTTCAAGGATACCAATGAGTCACAGATTTGATCTTTTTACATAATCCCATCATTCTCAGAGGTTTTGTTCATTTTTTAAAATTCTTTTTTATTTTTCTCTGACTGAGTTAGTTTGGAGAGCAAGTCTTCAAGCTCTGAGATTCTTTCCTCAGCCTGGTGTATTTTGCTGTTAATACTTGTGATTGCATTATGAAATTTTTGTAGTGTATTTTTCAGCTATATCAGATCAGTTTGGTACTTTCTTATGATGGCTATTTTGTCTATCAGCTTTTATATCATTTTATTGTAACCCTTAGGTTCCTTGAATTAGGTTTTAACTTTCTTCTGAATATAGATAATTTTTGTTCCTATCCATATTCTGCATTCTATTTCTGTCATTTCAGCCATTTCAGCCTGGCTAAGTACCCTTGCTGGGGAACTAGTGTGGTCTTTTGAGATTAGAAGACACTGGCTTTTTGAGCTGCCAGAGTTATTGCACTGATTCTTTCTCATCTATGGTGGGATGATTTCCTTTAACTATGGTGTAATTTGAGTAGGCAGTAGACTTCTTTTCTGGATGTTTTTAGAGGGCTGGGGGTTTTTGCAGGGGGTTTGTAGCTGAGGTCTCACCCTTGGTTTCATAGGGGAGTACATTATCAAAGGATTTTTGGTGTTGAAGTTTGGGCTGTGATCCAGTAGATAAGCATAATAGCCAGTTGGTAGGCTCTTGTTCAGCCACATGGCTCCTCTATATTTCCTCATGAATGCAGCTGTGCTCTTTCTCAGTGCTCTGAGAATGTGGGCTCCTCTCCCACTCAAGTGCTAGCTGCAGATCTTTGCTTGACTCTTCTGGGCTGCACTTTGCAGCCCTGGGATGAGCTCAGGCTTTATGTTTTCACCCCAGCTTGGAGGCAGCAGGGGAAGGGATCTTGGCAGTGGTTGTGGCAGAGGACTTTTCACCTATCTCATGGAGCTCTATCCCAGAGCGATTCAGAGCTGCTATTAATCAGTGTGATCAGCCTGGGATGGAACTGCTGTGCTGGGGGCCCAACCCAGGGGCAGCTGTGCCTTGTGACGAGCAAGGGTTGTGGGGGAAAGGGGGATGGGGGAAACAGACTGGCCTCTCCCCTTAGGACAACTGCAGCTTGCTGGAGTCATGGTTAAAGCACCCAGGGTCTTTGCTACTCCCCCAATCCAGGGGCAGCAAAGGCAGTATCACTGCAGCGGCAGTGGCAGAGGGGCTTTCAGTTGCCTCTTGGAGCTCCATCTCAGAAATACAGAGAGCCACTGCTACTGGAAATGTTCAGCCAGGGATGGGGTGGCTGTGCTGCTGGCTCAAGCTGGGGCCTTCACTTGGTGAGAAGCAGGGGGTGGGAGGCTCACAGGGAGGAGTGACTGGACTCTTGTCTATGGTGACTGTGTCATGCTGGACATAGTCTTTGTTTTTATATGTTTTTGTTTTTTCTCAGATTGAGGGCGGCAGTGGCAGAACCACTGTCATGGCAGTGGAAGAGGGGCTGTTGGTCACCTCTGAGAGCCCTTTCCCGGGGAAACATAGAGCCTCTACCTGTGGATATACTAAGCCATGCATGGGATGGCTGTTCTGTGGTCCCAAGCCAGGGACTCAGTCTGGTGAAGAGTGGGGATTGGGGGCCTGCAGGGAAGAGGGACTGGGCTCCTCTCTGTATGGTAGCTGTTGTGTGTGAGAAATGCCAGCATAGCAACCAGGTCCTTTGTTCCTTCCCCATCCTGAGGGTGGTTAGGGCGGTACTACTGCAGCTCCAGTGACAGACGGGCTGTGGGTTGTCTCTGTGATTCCCTCCTCAGTGAAATGTAGAACCACCTCCGACTAAAGTGTTGAGGTGGGGCCAGAGTGGTTGTGCTAGAGTCCCAGGTCCGGGGTCCCACTCAGTGAGGAGAAGTTGGAACGAGGACTCAGGTGGAAAAGAGTCTGGCCACTTCTCTGTGGGGCAGCTGTGCTGCGCTGGGGAGCTGTATTAGTCTCGAATCACCACACACCTTCTAGAACCTGAGGGCAGCAGCAATTAGGGCTGCAGGGCAGCAAAAATAGTGGCTTGCATCTCCCTCTGGGAGCTCCGTCCCAGGGAAGTCAGAGCTGCTACTGGCCTGAAAGCCCAGGCAGTAGGTGGCTGGAGTCCCAGGCCAGTGGGCCTTATCCTGCAAGGTGAAACCTGAAGTTCATCACTGCTCAGCCTCATGAAATTTGCCTCTTTCCTGGTGATGTGCAAGGGAGCCTGACCTCCCCCACTGCTAGAGCTGCAGTGGCTGATGGCAGGATGCCTGGGGATCCAAGGCTCCTGGGACACCATGTGTGCATGAGTGGCTTCTCTGCCCAGACTCCACACAGCTCTCAGTGTCAGTCTGGAGGCCCCTGTGGGGTGGGCTCACAGGGGGATTTCCTGAGCCCAGGGTTGCAAAAGTCCATGGTAGAAGTGTGGGTTCCTGGTGACTCTCACTCACTCATCATTTTTCTGAGGTACTGGGGCCTCCTCTGGCTCTATGCCATCCCAGGTGGGTGGTCGTCTTGTCTCATTCCTCTCTTTCCTTCGTCGGTTGTTTCCTTGATGAATTCCAACGTGTCCACCTGAATGTTTCAGTTAAAGGTCTAGTGTTTACTCACCTCTCTTTCTTCTGTCTGTGAGAGCAGTGCACGCTAGCTCCTTCTAGTCAGCCATCTTGGCTCTCCCCCATATTTAAATTCTAATTCAACAATAGGGATTAGAGGATATTTTCTGGGTTTATGAATCCACTATATTTATATAGGAGTCTTTCTCTCACTCAATAGTCTAAATTTGTACAAGGTTCTCACCTATGAATTCAAAGTTTAACCTGATAGCATAAAATATAAAATTACTCCTTACTGTCCCCAGCGGGTCTGAATATCTAAACAACCTCAAAATTGCAGAAGAGTAGAAGATATTATTTTGTAACCCACAAAGTGCTTAGAGATCTATCCAGAAATTATGCCCCCAGCCTAAAAATTTCCAGCTATGCCCACAAATCATAGACAAAAGACCATGTGGTATTTGTCCATTTTAAACACCACAGTATACAATTACCACAGTTAAGTTTCAGCATAATTTTTTGGGCGAGTACAAATTCCACTTTTCAGACATTACAGAAGTAAGATTATGAAGTTCTATTAAGAGGAAGTATCCAATAGATTCTTTATTGGCACACTAGACAGCTTGTCAGTGTGTTTTTTGAAAACTCACCTAAGAAACAATGAAAGGATTAAATAAATCCCAGATAGGGGCAGAGTCAATCCTTTCAGAGCACTCTCAAGGGCCTGATTTTCTAAATGAAATCTTGCCAAGTTTAAAATATCATTGTTCCCATCTTGGGCTAGCTTTGGAAAAAAACATCTTCCATAGGGCAGAGAACTGCCTCCCCTAGGGAAGCTTTTAGAGGACAAAGGGGGATTAACATGTCCACTTCATGTGGACATCTACAAATTTATCTCTCATTTACTTATCTCCTCCAGCTATCTAGCTGCTTGCTGATTATGTGCACTATCAAAAATCCGAAAGAATGTGGATTATCTACAAGGAAAGAGCCTCACAAACAGGTTTTAAATTTTATTCCCTGCTTTAGATAGTAAGATTCAAATGAAGTAACTCAAAATGGTTCATTCATGACCATCTTTTCAAAATGGTCATGAGATAAGACGAGAACCTGAAGAAGCTCCAAGAATCTTTGGATTCCATAGGTGAGGAAGAAAATTCTTCTTAGTCTTCATGAACTCAAATCAACCTTAGAATTCCATACAGTGTTAAAGAAACAGAAAGGGAGTCTAAAAATGTTCTACAAATATAAGCAAAATATGGTATTAGCTGATTGATTGTTGTCCCAATTACAATTAAATAAAAAATAATGACATGGAAGGCTTTGAGAGCAATGTCCCCTCTCTGCTACGCCTTCACACCAGTGGGTAGTGGTTTGTTAAGAGACAACAACACAAAGACAGCAGAATGGAAAATCGATTCCATCTTAGGAAGCTTGAACACCAGGTTCCAAACTTTAAAGGATTGGATTGGTGCATCCAGTGGGAAAACACAAATATTAAAATGTTTTAGAAAAGTAAAAGATAAAGAAATATCACATAGCTTATGTTATTTGGCCATAAGAATTTAATTGTTTTAACTTTTCAATTGATTTTATGTTGTTTTTGCAGGTACATATATTCTCTGAGATCTACTTTCCCTATAGTGGGTGCTCCTCTTTCCACACTTAACCCCCTCTTCCATTTTGCAGACTCTGTCAGTTTGCTCAGGCTGCCGCAGCAAAATGATTTTGACAACAGAAATTTATTTTCTCAGAGTTCTGGAGGCTGGAGTCCAGGATCAAAGTGTTAGCAGAATTGGATTCTCCTGAGGTCCCTGTCCTTAGCTTGCAGACAGCCACCCTCTTGTTGCCTCTTCACATGGTCGCCTTTTGTGCATGCATGTTCCTGGTGCCTCTTTCACTTCCTAAAAGGACACCAGTCATATTGGATTAAGTTCCCACTCTGAGGGCCTCATTTTAACTTAAACTCATCTTTAAAGACCTTACCATTAAATACAGTGACATCCTGAGATACTGGGGGTTAAGACGTCAAATTGTGAATTTTGCAGATACATGATTTAGCTCATAACACAGACCATGAGTACAGAGGATTTATTTCTCCCTATCTTGACAACAACAGCATCTTCATGTAAGGTGTCCTTTTTAACTCTAAGAAATGTCCTGGTTGAAGCTTTGTTTGAATGTCTATCAACAACACAATCACTTGTCAAATCTTCACAATCTGACTTGAAGCAATACTGTATAAATAAAATAACTCTTTCCAAAACTGTCAATAAACTTCTTCAGCCAAAATCAAAGGCCATTTTTTTCATTCTATCTTTCCTGGTTCAGTCTGTAGCACTGCACACCATCTCTGCCACCTCTGATTGAAAATATGATCCTTCCTTAATGACCATGGCTTTATACTCCATAGAACTCTTGGTTATCCCTTCTCCTAATTTTGCTTCTCTGAGGTCCAGATTCACTCTTCTGGCCTGTTCCTTCCCCATTAATCTTAAGAAAATCTTGTCCCTTTAAGTAATTCAATCATCGCCTTTTTCACAAGTGGCCCTGCAGTGACATCTCCAGACTTGAATTGCCTCAGAACTTGGGTCTTTTACATCCAACTTGAAGCTCTTCATCTTCAATTTTCTTAACTGGAACTCAGCATATGCAACATCACATTCCTCTTTCCTTCAAACTAGTGCCCTTTCCTGCACTCTTTCTCTGCTTCCCTGTAGGACACTCAGCTCAAAGCCTGGCATTACCACTGGTCACTCATTAATGTATTATCCAAGTATTTACTGAACCTCTGCTGGGAAGCAGACAATGTGCTAACCAAGGCAGATACCTGTGAATGAAACGGGCATAGTCCTCAGCTTTGCAATTGCTCTTGGTCCAGGCAAACACCTCTCTCTTTGATGCTCCATAGCCTGTCACTAATTCTATAAATCCTCCTTCTAAACATCATGCAGGCTCATCTCTACTTTTTAAAAATTTCTTGCTGCCAAAATCAATGTCTCGTTTCTCATTACATCAGTTTTTATCACACTGAGATTGCTGTAATAACCTCTAAACTGATCCTATGCCTCTAATTTCCATTTTACTTGATCCTTACCACCCAATCTCTCTAGAATATCACGGCAATACTAGCCTTTAACTACTAGTATTATCACTGTCACTTCCTGCAGAAAATCATCAGTGAGTGTGCTTGCCCTCTTAAAAATAAAATCCAAACTTCAGATCTGGGGAAATGGGAAGAAACATGGAGGTTTGAGTTATCATTTTATTACTTAAAAGCTTTATGTTCCCAGGAAAGTCACTTACCATCTCTGGGCCTGTTTCCCTAGTTGAAATATTAGGATTAAAATTGGTAACTAGCTCATGAATTATTTAAATTATAATTCAAGGCGGGGTGCAATAGCTCACACCTGTAATCCTAGCACTCACTTAAGGAGGCCGAGGCAGGCAGATCACTTGAGCTCACAAGTTTGAGACCAGGCTGGGCAACATGGCAAAACCCCATGTCTACCAAAAATCTAAAAATTAGCTGGGCATGGTGCATGTTCCTGTAGTCTCAGGTACTTTGGAAGTTGAGGTGGGAGGGTTTGAGCCTGGGAGGTGGAGGGTGCAGTAACTGGAGATCGCAGGACTCCACTCCAGCCTGGGAGATAGAGCCAGATCTTATCTAAAAAATGAATAAGTAAATAAATAAATAATTCAACAGTGATGCTTAGAGGATATTTTCCGAACTTCTGAATGTACTGCATTTATGTAGGAGTCTTTCTCTAACTCAACAATGAATTTTTACAAGATTCTCACTTATAAATTCAAAGCTGAACTTGGTATTATAAAATATAAAATTACTCCTTACTTTCCCCAGTGGGCCTGGACAATATCTAAACAATCTCAAATTTGCTGGGGAGTTTGTAACCCCCAAAATGCTAGGAGATCCATCTTGAAGTTTTGCATCTGGCCCAGAACTTCCAGGTATGCCCACAAATTATAGACAAAACGCAAAATGGTATTTGTCCATTTTAAACATATAGTGTGCATAGCTCACAGGGTTGTTATGAAGGATACTGGCACACACTATTGCTACTGCCACCACCACCTGGTTTATCAGCTAATGTTTATGAAGTACCTAATATGCCAAGCACTGTGATTATTATTGCTCATTTAATCTTCAGTCTGTACACTAACTGTGTGACCTTGGGACAAGTTTCTTAACCATTCAATAGCTCAGGTGTTTTTATTTTCAAAACTAGGTGTTATAAAGAATGAATGTGATTTATGCAAAAATTACAGTGCCTGGCACAGAGTCAGTTCTCAAGAATGACACTATGACTCTTACTCAGGACCACTCATTGTAACTCTGATAGAAACTATAAAAATAAGGATCTCAAAAGCGTAGCCATCTCCTATTTTCTAAGCTGGATTGGTGACCTGCCAGCAAGAAGGAATTGTGTCTTATATTGGTTTATTTTCTTAACAGGAGCAAACAACATAGAAAACCACTCCTCAATAAATGACAAAGGATGAATCACTAGATAAAACTGTTATCTATAAAAGAACGCATACTTTATATGAAATTATGCTCCAGAAAATTTCCTAGAGTGGCTTTTCTTCTCCGGTTTATATTACACTTGGCCTTTTTCCTTACATGACATAGTGAAGTTATTTACTTCTAGTCTTATTATTGTAGTGATAAAGATCATCTAAATTTATTTAAAACCATAAATGTTCCTCTTATCACCCCTCCCAAGGGAAAATTAGCATTTTAGGAGAAAAATAAACCTATAGGGAAAAAAACCTCTCAGTTTTGTTCCAAGAATGTCTTGTAAAGATTTAGATTCTACTTGAATTCAATACATAACCAGAGATTACATATGGGTTAATAAGTACCAGAATTAAAGCTATTAAGATTCTGTCTCTTTTTCAGAAAATAAAATGGGTTCAGCATAATCCAGTCTTCCAAATCTTTTATTGATATAATTACTAAATGCAAATATTTATGAATTGCACAGGCAATCTTCAGTATTATTTAAAATAGCAAAGAGCTATTGCTGCAGCAAAGGAAAGAAGGGAATAGAACATCAAAAGCTTCCCACAGATCATTTGCTCACCATGTTTATGTGAGAAATAATCAGAATATGAGGTGTGCCCCTATTAATGGACTCATCACTCTGAAATGGTTCCAAGGTCAACACGTTCATATTGCTTTTCAGCTGAATAGAAAATGTAATAAAAGGATGTTTTTGTCTGTCCCATTTTACACGCACACATGCACACACATACATATTGGCTTAGAAAATATATATATCTTTTGAATAAATACAGGTCCTTTCTGCCCTGGATAACATTTTTTTCCTCAAATTAATGACAAGAGAACTGAATATATTTCTTCAAAAGGGAAGTGAATTTATTTCTTTCCTCTTTCAGTATCTTTCAAAGAAATATATCCTTGTGATATTTTTGTCAACAAATTGTAAAGCTGAAATTCTTGCCAGTAATTCTTCAGTTTTATTTCCCTATGTTAACTTTTAATTAACCAAATTTAAAATTAAATTTCCTATGCGAACCTCTATGTAGACACCTACAATGTGAAACAGATAATAGCAACAGTGCTCAAATCAAAGCTTCCTTTGGGGTGGGAGTGCTGAACTGTCGCTACTCTCCCCCACCACAACCCACCTCCACATCCAGTCAGGAAGAATCCCTATGGAACCCCACTTAAATACCTTCAAGTTCGAAACTATATTTTTCTGGTTGTTGAACACAACCTTCAAAGTTATGATGTCATTTGGTATAATCTGAGAGGTAAATTACAAATTATACAGTTGAACTTCATCCCTTTGCCAATATCCTGCACTTCAGCTGACATTAGCTCTGTTGGAAAGCCACAGCCCTCTGCTGGTATGTGTGTACCCTGCAGCCAGCTAATCCTCCCTAAATAGTTTCCGTAATTACTGATCTTAAGTGATCACTCCCTTTTCGTGTACTTGTGCAGATTGTTTTCAGACTCTCCAAAGTCAACCTTTTCATTTATCTCTATTTTTAATGTCATTTATTAAACTTGGCCCCTATTTCAATTTATTCAGGTCACTTGAGACCATATTTCAGCCACCGAGGATATTCATTTATCCTGTAACCTAATTTCATTTACAAGATTGATGAGGTTAACTTCTTTAACACAGAGCACATCCCACGTCCCACGTCCCATCTCATGCCTACTGAATCATAATCTCCAATGGCACATCCAAGCAACTATTTTTTTTTACATTCTTCTCAGATGACTCAGATCCACTCCTAAATGCAAACTACTTCTAGAGGTCTTAATAATACAAGTAGTTGGTGGCAGTGAATAGGTCAGGACCAAGGACAGAGACCATCAGCGCTCCAGTTGATTTTAATCCATAATTTATACTGGATAACTTAACCAATTAAGAATTCACTGACTCTATCCTCTTCTAACTTACTTTTATTCTTGGGTAACTTCATCTAAACTCTTACTTGCATCCAGATATAACTGTTTACAATGTTTTTGACTATTCGAAGCCAAATTTTTAAAAAGGAAATCGCAAAATTGATACTTCTAGTATGACTTCTTCTTTCTCCATGAGCTCATAAGCCCTTTGTCTATTTGATTATTTGTCCCACAATTTGGCTGTGAATTGGCATTAAGCTCCTGAACCTATAAGTTGTTGTATCCACTTATCTCATTACCCCACCTTTTTAAAGGCATCACCAATATCGGAGCAAATTGAAAATCTCTCTTAATACCTTGCACAAAAGTGAAATTTATTCAGAATAAGATAAATGAACTAATTTAGATTTCTGCCTTTCCATGTTTATGAAGCTTCAATATTTTTAGAAGTGGTATGTTTTATATTTCTAGACCAGTGGCCACTCTCTTTGACAGGATAAATAGAAAACATGAGTTTGGTGTAGGAAAGCTTTTGCAGATAGTAACTCCAGTATTATTGTTAGTCAATACTATGTGTTAATATTTTCTCACCCTTCTACATCAGGGGATCTGCATCGTCAGGGGTAGCAGTGACAATAGAAGCAATAAGGTTGTGGTGATAAATTTCCTTTTCATACTTAATATTCTTCCTCATTATCGTGCACAATTTTATAATTGATGCAGGCAATGAATCCTTTTGGGAGGTTATAAAAAGAGTCTGGGCAGAAGGAAATGGTATTATATGAGCCTTATAGCACTTTCACTGTAACCTGAAAGTATGGACATTCCAGGGTTGTGTTCTTAGTATCTAGACAGTACCTGGCACTAGTGAGATTCAAATAATATTTTAATGAATAACCAAATAAATTATCACATAAGTAAAGAATAGCTCATCTCATTTAATCCAAGTAATTACCCTATGAATTAGTTATCATTCTTTATCTGACAGAGAAGAAAACGAGGATCAGAGATATTTAGTGACTTGCCTAAAGTCACACAGAGTCAGTGTCAGAGCAACAACCCAAACCTACATGTTTCAGCTGCCAGATCATGAATACATTTCCTCTCGTTCTAAACTGAGTTATCACCAGTATTGAGTTTGCTTCGTGGTTCAGCCACCTACCAGCTATAGACCTTGAGAAAAGTCTCAGAAGCTCTCAGAGACCATTCTTCTCACTTAAAAGGAAGAAATATATGTTACCAGCCTTGCTTATCCTGAAAGGTGGTTTTAACATGCAAGAGAGATAATGCATAAATTGTGAAGTACTGTCAAACCTGAGGAATTATTATTATTTTCTCTGAAATCTTCCCTAGAAGAAAACGATTAATTTAAAAGGCTGATAACATTAAGAGGCTGATATTTTCTACTGAAACATATGACGGGCAAAGTAAAAAATTTTAAAATGACAGTACCAAATAGCAATAAGGTAAGTGGTAATTATGGGAAATAATGCTGGCTTCCAATAGTGAGGTACACAAGAACATTATTCTAAATGGTACAAAACCCAAAAATACTATTTGCTACCATGTAGATTATTTGCATAAGAATATTACAGACATTCTACTTACTACAGTTTAGTCTCCATATTCCTGGAATTGTTTGGATAATTCTAGTGGTGGTGGCAGTCTCCTTCCTCAGGAATCATTTAGATAATGGTTTTTGCTCTCCATGAAATTTTTTATTATTATATGTCTAGTAAAAGACTGAAGGTATAGAGCAATTTTAGAATCAAGGTACTAAAAGGAACAGATTTTGGAAAGTAGGATCAACATATTGGCATCTTTGGATAGAGGCTGAGATCTCTGCTCATTATTTCAGTCTCAGCATGAAAGGCCCCTTCTCATGGAAGCCTTTCCTAATACCCACCTTAATAAAGTTAGATTAGGCCTCCCTCTCAGCATGCAGTACTTTCACCCTATAGCATTAATCACAACTGTGATTATACAGTCATTGCCATGTAATTATTCAGTGTTAGTCCACCAGACTCTAAGATCCTTGAAGATAAAGGTTACTTTACTTGCTCACTTTTCTTTTCCTATGGCTTAGTGTTGGGCTTGGCAACATGGTAGGCTCCATTTTTTTTTCTTAATAAACCCATCCACGAAGCTAGAATAGAGAGATTATTGTACTATTTATCTTAGGAAACCTGTTTCCTAACATGGTGCCTGTCACTTAGTGGTTGCTAATATGAGAAAAAGAAAGTTAAAACTTCCTGTTTGGGTCAGGATAGGCTTGAATATACTGCAGTAGCAAAACAAAAACAAAAGCAAAAACAACAAACGAACAACAACAGCAACAAAACACACCAAATCTGATTAGTTTTAAAACAACAAAGGTTTATTTCTCACTCATGTTGTATGTCCATCACATGCTAGGCTAGTTCTTCTTCATGCACACATTCAGAGACACAGAGTGAGCATGGCTTTACCATCTGAACATCTCTGGTTATGGCAGGAGGCGGAAGATGGCAGGGAGATAATGCACCAGCCCTTAAATGGTCCTGTATGAAGGAGCATGTATCACTCTCACATCTTATTGGCCACAACTGGCCAACTGGCTATACCTAAAACCAAAGGGATAGAGAACGGAATTCCTTCTATAATTAATTAAATAATTGCATATGGGCAAACATTAAAAATATTTAATCTATCCTCAAAAATATTCTAATAATACTAGCTATTTTTTCAGGAGTTGCCCCATAAGGCCACCAATTTCTTATTTTACAGAACAAAACAATGTTTGTGTATACTCATGCATATATATATATATGTAGAAATATGTATGTATATTTGTAGAAATATTTGACTGAAGTCTTAAGTTAATTAACACCCTATAATAACTATAACTGCAATCATAGCTATCATCTGTATGTACTATGTGGCCCATATCACCCTCACAATAATCTTATGAGGAGGTAATATAAACTGAACACCTGTTGTGTTGGCTTTATAACCCCCCCTTTTTTTTTTTTTTTTGAGACAGGGTCTTGCTCTGTCGCCCAGGCTGGAGTGCAGTGGCGCAATCTCTGCTCACTGCAAGCTCCGCCTCCCGGGTTCACACCATTCTTCTGCCTCAGCCTCCTGAGTAGATGGGACTACAGGCGCCCGCCACCATGCCCAGCTAATTTTTTGTATTTTTTTTTAGTAGAGATGGGGTTTGACTGTGTACCTTGTTGGCCAGGATGGTCTTGATCTCCTGACCCTGTGATCCGCCCACCTTGGCCTCCCAAAGTGCTGGGATTACAGGCGTGAGCCACCGCGCCTGGCCTGTATCCCTTTTTCCTTCGCCTGGTAAGACCACTCTAAGCTACCTTCAGGGAACCACAATTCCTTCATTGCACACCATCCTGCAGGTGTAATTTTAACAGAAACTTACCTTGCCCTGATCAAGATGGGCATATAACCCAGCATAGGCCATGGAGACTCTTGGAGATTTTCAAGATTCCGAATCTCCTGGATATTTCCAAATCACCAAGAAATGAAATGTAAAAGATAGTTGCAACTGTATACCTCAGTAGTGACATTATAATATATTAATTAATTTATTACAATATTTATCGATTGTCCATTATGTGCAGGAAGGCATCTGGTATTTCAGCAGTGTACCAAATACATGTATCTCCTGCCTTCATGGAGTTTACATTCTAATTATTAAATAGACAATAAACGCAAACACATACACATCATGGGTGATCTTGGATAGCAATAAGTGTTATGGACAAGAATGTAAGGAGTTAGAAAATATGGTGAAAAGATATATAGGGGGAATATCTTAGGTAGTGCAGTCAGTAATGCTCCTTAAGGGGGCACTCTGCTTCTGAATGAAGTGAGGAAGTCAGCTATGTGAATATCAGTGGCCAGACAGTGTTCTAGGCCAAGGGGAGTTAGAAAATATCAAGACCATAAGATGGAAATGAACTAGTATGTTCAAGGAACATCAAGGAGGTTAACGTGCCAAGCAAGGGGTGGAATGCTACGTAAGGAGTCTGGAGATGTAGCCAGTGTCCAGATGATATTGTGCCTTATAGGCCAAGATCAAGACACTGGGTTTTACTTTTAACGTAATAGAAAGTCATTAGAGGGAGCAAGAAGGCTAGACATGTTTTAATTTTGTTTTTGAAATAATTCCTCTGGCTGTCATGTGTAGAATAGCTTTGAGACAGGAACAACGGTTGAAACAGGAGAAGAGAAAATAAGTCATCACAATGGTCCAGTTAAGATAGGAGGGCTCTTGGTCAGCAGGCCATTGTGGGAGGTGAGCAGTGGTCAGAATCAGGGTATAGGTTGAAGGGATGATGGGAAGAATTTGCTGATGGACTGAACATGGTGTGTGAGAAAAAGAGAGTGAAGATGTCTCCGAGATTTTGGGCTCGAATAACTGGGTGAAAGGGTGTATGTTTACAAGAATAGGGGCTGCTGGAGTTTGGAGAGATAACTACATATTTTATTTTGTAAATATTAATCTGAGACACCTATTATCCATTTTGGTGGAGATGTCACACGGGAGTTGGATGCAAAAGTCTAGATTTTCAGAAGAAAAGCAGTGGTTGTGATGTATATTTGAGAATCAGATGAGACTGGCTATAAATTGCCACTTGATAAATCACCAGGGCTGCTTGATTCTGATTCTTTCTATTTCTTTAGATTTTTATTGAACCTGCAAGCTACCCATAACTCAAATAAATTCTTACATTTACCAAAGTTATTTTCTGTTGTTTATAGCCAAAGACACTAATGAATGTTATTATTATTTCCACCATATCAATATGGAGACTGAGGTTCAGAGATGTTAGGAAACTTGACTAGAATTACAAAGATAATAACGGGCAGAGCTGGGACTTGAGGCCAGGTCTGTTTGTAAGATACCCCCTGTTTAAAGTCAGAATACTACAGAGCTGCTGCCTGAATTGTCTCCTTAACAAGAAAGCTCCAAAAGTCTGGGGCCATGGAGTACCGCTCAAAGTGACCTCACAGTGACAAGAAAAGGCAGAAGAGAGAGGCACAGACTTCAAATGAAAGGGCATCTCTCTGGGAGTGCTAGCAGTTGCCAACGTTAAATTTCAGGAGGCATCTCAAAGTAACAGAGAATTTGCTTTTTATTTCCTGGTAGCACACTGTGATTTTACACTGAGCCTCTATTGCAATGTGCGAACAACTCAACTCTTGGTTAAGTTCTCCTAATGGTAGTGTGGTTGGGTTGATAAGGTGAGGGGAAGCTGTTATTCTGTGAGTGGTACAGAAATTTAATTCACATTCAAACTCTCTTATGAAGGTAAAGTCTCCTGTTTGGAGAATCTGGTCAGATTTACCTACATGATATCAAAAACATGGTCCTGTGAATTCCTTATTTAAGGTCAGCCTCCCCTTAGGTCATTACCTAGAAAGAGGAAGGTGCTTCTCTTGTTCACTCCCATGCTCCCCAGAGCCCAGCACAGTTTCTGGTACTCAGTAGAAGTTAAATACATATATTTTGAAAAAACACATGGAAAATATTTAAATTTCTTAATAAAAAGTAAAACGTTTCAACAACTCTTAGTATCATTAAAAAATAATGGAAGACTATTAATTGGTATTATAAGAATTTTACTCTAGAGACTCAGGGAGGAAGAGGATTTTAAAGTGGAAGAGGCGGATTTTAAAGTGCTTATGTTCAACAGTTCTGATGTCAGACTGCCTGGGTTACTATCCTAGCTCAGCCACAAACTAGCTATGCCAGTTTAGGAAAGAATCTTAACTAGCATTAGTTTCCTTATCTATAAAATGAGGACAATAGTAGAACCTACCTTAGAGTTCTGTTTTGAGGATTAAGATAATACCTGTGAAATATCTAGATGAGTGCATAGAACATCGTATGTGTTAATTAAACTTCAGTTCTAATTAATGCTGAAGTCCATCCATGCAACTGAACAATGTCCTCATTCTTAGGTGTTTTTTTTTTCATGTATTATAAGGATATATAGAATAATATCTCCCTAAAGATGTTCATGTTCTAATCCCTGAAACCTGTGAACCTGTTACCTTACATGGCAAAACTGAGTTTGCCGATGTGATTAAGTAAAGGATCTTGAGATGGGAGATGATTCTGGCTTATCCGGGGGACCCAGTGTTATCACCTGTCCTTACTAGAAGAAGCAGGAAGTCAGAGCTAGAGAAGGGGATGTGATGACGAAAGCAGAGATTGGAGCCATGCAAGGAAGAGGCCATGAGCCAAGGAGTGCAGGCAGCCTCTAGAAGCTGGAAAATGCAAAGAAACAGATTCCCCTGAGCGTCTCCAAAACGATCACAGCCCTGTGAACACCTGCGTTTTAGGATTCTGGCCTCCAGAACTGTAAAATAATTGATTTGTGTTGTTTTAAGCCACTAAGTTTGTGGTAATTTGTTACAGCACACATAGGAAATGAATTCATAATTCAATAGCCATTTGTTGATTACTTTCTAGGTGTAACAAGATGTGTAACACCCAGTGCCCAATCTCAAGGAGCTTACCATTGAATGTGGCACCCCATACTACATAAAGCTGCCATAGCACAGATTTTACTCAAATGAATTACTCCTCAACCCTCAATTCTGTTTATTTGCAAGAAAAGACTTTCCTGTTTCTTTGTACAACTTTTTCCTACACTATAAGGTGACAATTAAATGCTACTCCTTCCCTGGAAAAATGTGGCTGTGTCACAAAGTGAATGGAGATGTCAGGCTGCCAATACATTTAGTCATAATGAAGTATAGGGAAGTGTTAATTCATGTAAGCATAATCTCCCTAGATGCTAATCAAAATGCAGATTCCTGGGCCTCAAGTAGACTAATTGAATCTGAATTTTAGGAGTAAGGCCCAAGAATATGCATTTTATAAAGCCCACAGGTGATTCATGTACACACTTAAGAGTTAAATCTCCTGAGTCTCAGAACCTAGAAAACTCCTACCTCCCTCTCCCCCGAACAGACACATAGACACCTATGCTCTACAAATGAGAGTCCAGCAGGCAGTGAATGGGGATTCTTGTGGCCTAGTAGATGAGTTAAAAGAAGGAAATCAGTGGGGAAATGCTTTATCTAGTTGTCCAAAAGACCTGATGGATAAAAGCTACATAAAAATGTGATGTCCTTAGCTACTAAGGGAAACCAAAGACTCATGGCTAGCTGAGATGGAAGAAAAGTAGCATCACTGAAGGGTAAAAACCATTCCGATGTCAGGACATTGATTATTCTTCAAAAGAGAGAAAAAAAGAGAGAGAAAGGACAGGTTCCAGGGCACAAATGGAGATTTCTGAGATGTTGGTAAGGGGACGTCTGGGGTGGGAGGGATCTCTGGTCTCAGGCAGGGATAGTGTGAGCACCAGAGCAGCTGTGGAGCTCACCTTACAGATACAACCACGAACATGGATAGCAAATGGGCCCCAGGACTCTGATAAAGCTGAGAAACCCAACTCCAATTCCAGGTATGTGAGAAGTTAGGGCACTAATGTTTAGCATTAAGTAAAGGATCACAAAGAGTCACAAAGATTTGTAATAATTATTGTCATCATCTGTGGAGCATTCAGCATTTTTCATGTGAGGAATGGAAGGCTAAGAGTGGTTAAATATGTCACCCAAGTTCATATAACTAGAAGAAAGAGGCAAGATTACAGCCTGGATATTTTGCTTCTAGAGCCAGCCTGCTTAACTTCTGTATTGTAATACTGGACTTCAGATTTGCTCACATATATTGATTTTATTGCTTTGTTTCATTTGCCTTCATTGTTGAGAAAAATTCTTCTTTTTCCATTTCTAAAGCTGCCTATAAGTTTGTGTCAGGGAAATATGTTTCACATTCAATAAACATTAACTGAGTACCTAGTATGTGCCAGGAACATATAGACATGGGGACCGGAAAGGTGAGTGTGACCATTTGGCTTTCTTAGTCTCACAGGAAAAGAGCAATGATGACAATAATAAATGCAATGAGTTATTTGAGGGCACAGAGAACTGAGGAGGGCACTGACCCAGTCTGGGATTCAGGGAAGACACCACTGCTGACTGATCTTGAGCAAATTGTTTAATCTGTCTCTCTGTTATATTCCCTCATCTGTAACAGAGGTAATGACAACAGAATCTTAATAGGGTCATTGTGAGGATTAACTAAGATAGCATTTGCAAAGCACTTACCATACTGTCTAACACATAATGAGTGTTTAACAAATGCCATGATATTGGTGGACACCTTGAATAAAGGCCCAAAGAACACCATAGAAGTTGTCCAAGTAGACTGTGGTGGTTAACACATTCTTGACGCCTTCTGATCCCAGGATTATTTGGTAAGACAAGCTCCAATCAAGCTTCCTCACCCCAGGTACTGTACTAACTGCTGGAAAATATGGCGAACATGGCCTTCACTGCCAAGTTGATGGAGCTTCTGGACTTCCACAAAGGACAGACAGTGAAAAAAAATTTAAAGTATAAGTAGTAAGAGGAGAAGAATGAGCCATCTTAGGATGAACAACATGATGTCTTATTCCCTGAGGAGATGGGCTTGAGCTAAGGCCAAGGTTGAGTAGGAGGGAATGTGGAATTCCAACGACTGAAAAGGGGCAGAGAAGATCACAGGCAGAGAAACCACATCATATCTGCACTAAAGACTCTGAAGCAGATGTGAGTTTCCAAGACACTCATAATCAAACAATACCAACACAGGGTTACAGCTGTAACAAGTGCTGTTAAGAGAACGTGTGCAATGAGGAACTGATAAGTTATTTTCCAGCTCAGACATGGTGGATGAGTCAAAGTTAACTAGGTGGAGAGCAAAGGGGAGAGTGAGAGGGAGGCCCAGGCACTTGCAAAGGCTGTGTGGCAGAGAAGGGGGCTGGGCACTGGCTGGGGAGGCCAGAGTACTGAAGCACTGAGAGGTGATGGAGAATGGGAGCGCATGGAGGATGAAAACGAAAGGAGGGACTGATGCATCAGAAGTTATAGGGAAGATTCAAAACCTTTAAGATTTCTGAAAGTGGTAGGAGTCATTTGGGATTTCATGCAGGTGAATAGTATGTTCAAAATTGCATTTTCAAAGGATAACTCTAGTTGGTGAGTGTGAAATGTGAAGTAGGACCATGAGGACGTGGAACAATCAGTGGGAAAGCCATTACCAATGGCACTTATCCTAGCTCTAGAAATCTGAATGATCTGGGAGTTGGGGTGTTGGGTCCTTCAGGAGCCTTCAGTAGATGGTGGTCTTGATCTCACTGCAGCAGACTCTGATGTCAAACATTGGGTGAAATCCCGGAATCAACTGCCCTGGGACTTTTTTTTTTTTTTTTTTGACAGGGTCTCACTTTGTCACCCAGGCTGGAGTGTAGTGGCATGATCTTGGCTCACCGCAACCTCCACCTCCCAGGCTCAAGCCATTCTCTGGCCTCAGCCTCCCGAGTAGCTGGGACTACAGGCGTGTGCCACCATGCCCGGCTAATTTTTGTATTTTTAGTAGAGACGGTGTTCTACCATGTTGGCCAGGCTGGTTTTGAACTCCTGACGTCAAATGATCCACCTGCCTTGGCTTCCCAAAGTGCTGGGATTATAGGCATGAGCCACCATGCCTGGTCTGCTCTGGGACTTTGGGTAAGATACCCTTCATTTGTTGAGCTTCTACTTCTTTATTTGCAAAAGGCAAAGCATACATACTCCCCAGCTTTGCTACAAAGATCAAATTAGATAATGCATGTGAAAGTGCTCAAAAATTCTGATAGTGGTTACTGTAAAGATGCATGTCAGTAGCTCATAAAGCAGGCTCCATTCTGCCTGAAGATGCAAATGATCATTTCTGCAGTATTTTCTACACTCAGAAGACATTTGAAAAAGAATAATGATGAAAAGCCAGCGTTGATATAGTATTTACTATGTCAGGCATCTTCATAAGCACACAACATACATTAATATATTTAATTCTCACAATAACCCTCTGTGTTACATGCACACTTCACTTCTCCCTTTATCTACTCCCTTTGCCTTGTGAGTTTGAAGTTCTTCCTACTAAGGGATCAAAGGATACTTCTCATGTGCTTCCACTTGCCCTTGTTATGTCTTTGCCATCACCATGAGAAGAGCATCTTTACTAGTCTGTTGGTTCAAAGAGGACAAGGGACTTGCAAAACAAACTCTAACCTGCAGTTAGGTTTGACATTCATGATGAATTATAAAGGCTTTGCCCACACAGCCCTAAAGTGGAGGTTTGGAAATTAGCCAGCAGTTGGATCATGATGTGGACAGATCCACTGGATGATTCAGGAAAGCAAACCCTTATCCTGCAGTTAGGGTTTGCTTTGCAGAGCCAGCCCAGAAAAGCTCAGAGTGGTCCACTGAAATCCTAATTGCCCCTTATTTATGCAAGCAATAGCAAATGATCATTGTTTTAATGTTCTGAATTTTAAGGTGGCTTGTTATGCAGCATTTTGTGGTAATCACTAATGAATGCACTCTATAAGATGGTTATTATTAAGGCTCATGTTATTTGTGAGGAAACTCAAGCATAGAGAGGTTCTTCAGCAACTTGTTTAAGTTCTCTGGCAGCTTAATAAATGTCAGAGCTGGGATTTGAACCCAGACAGCCAGATTTCAGAATCTGTGTTTCTACCTTTCATACATACAGCTTCCTAAGGAAACCAAGTCCTTCACATTTAAAGCATTAGTTGATCCAAAAGCAACACAAAGCTTGAAGTGCAAATAAATGAAAAACAAGAATCTGACAGCACTATATTTTTGTGCATTAAAATTCACACAAAAATTGGATATCATCTCACAAAGAAAATGTCTGTGCATGGAATCTTATCGTATAATCACTCCTAACATTAAGAAGCCTGCTTCATTTGCCTAGCTGGAGGTGTTAACAGCTGAAAATGATGTAAAACTTAAGTTTTATAAGTGGAGGGGACAGTTTGCTTAAAGTGGCACTTGCAAGAGGAGGATTGGAGTCATCAGTGAGTCAGGCAGGACTGTGACTGCCTAGGACCTGAATCATCCGATTGATCTGTCCACATCGTGATTCAACTGCTGGCTAATTCCCAAATCTCCACTTTAGGGCTGTGTGGGCAAAGCCTTTTTAATTCATCGTGAATGCCCCAAAAGCCCAGAATGTGATGCTTAAAACATAGTAGGTGTCAAGCCAAAGTCAAAGTTTCCAATTTAGCAGATGGCCTGTGGCATCACTAATTCTAGGCAGCTTCACTAGATCCCCCTCCCTGTGGAAGAAGATAAATAAGGGAGATACATCCCATTCCTGGGAAAGACATTTTAATTACTGTGGGTTGATAGCAACCCCTTACTCCTCTGAATTCCTATAACATTCTATTTGTGTTTTTCTTACGAAATTATCCTCTCTTGTTCATCAGTGTATCACCAGTGCCGTGCACACTGCCTGGCACTTGGCAGATGCCAAACAACTCTGTGTTAATGAATGAGCAAGTAGTCTGTACTGAGAGACAAAGAACCTGGAATGGAGTTGCTCTCCAGATTGCAGTGTCTTGTAAAGATTCTCCACTATCTTTACATACTATATACAATTATTATTTTTCAATTAAAATAAAATTAAATTAAAAAGACAAAGTGATATGGTTTAGCTCTGTCCCCACCCAAATCTCATCTTGAATTATGGCTCCCATAATTCCCATATGTCATGGGAGGGACCCAGTGGGAGCTAATTGAATCATGGGGACAGGTCTTTCTGGTGCTGTTCTCGTGATAGTGAATAAGCCTTAGGAAATCTGATAGTTTTATAAAGGGGAGCTCCCCTACACATGCTTTGTTGTCTGCCACCATGCAAGACATCCCTTTGTTCTTCCTTTGTCTTCCCCCGTGATTGTGAGGCCTCTTCAGCCATGTGGAACTGTGAATCAATTAAACCTCTTTCCTTTATAGATTACCCAGTCTCGGGTATTTATTTATTAGCAGCGTGAAATGGACGAGTACATAAAGGATTCTCCATTGTTTCTGCAAACGTAGGTGCCTGAAGTATTTTTGGGTCTTGTTCATCAATGTCCCTTTTTTTCTATTTGCTTCCCAGTTGCCTTTTAACAAATTCTCTGTTTACATCAGTTAGCTGGAACTGAATTCTGTTGCTTGTAGACATAGAACCTTAACAGATAAATTAGTGTTTTCCCAAGAGGTGATCTGTGGACTACTTGCATCTGAACCATCGAGCTTTATGATACTGATCCACAGTCCTCACTACAGGCCTCTAAATCAGATTTTCCAGCCAAATCTGCCTGTTTGAAAAGCTCTTTAGGAGATTCTTTTATTCACTTTGAGAACAACTGGGTGAGAGGCTTTTCAAGAATCCTTCCCACATTAAAATTCTAAAATTGTATGGGGAAAAAAAAGAACAGCTCCTTGCAAGCCTTCAAGTCTTGATGATCAACTCCTGCTCAACTCTTCGACCGCATTTCCTATCCCTCTCCCCTCAGTGCACACCACACCCCAGCTTTACTGGCATTCTTTCTGTTTCCACCCCAGGACCTTTGGACTTGCTGTCCTCTCAGTCTGGCACTCCCTCCAAGGTCTTCACAGGGCTGGCTTCTTCCTTTCCTTCAGTTCGGCTTCCCAGAGAGCAGGTTTCATATTTTCTGTCCCACGTTGCCCCACAGCACTCATGCTGCCGATCCTAGCATCTTAGCAGTTCTCACTGTATGAGTCGATTATCATTCATTCTTTAGCATTTCTCAGTATCTGAGTCAATTATCATTCATTCTTTCACTACTTCTTTTATCTCTCCCCCCATTTAGAACTTATTAAGTTCCAGGACAGGAAGAATGGGCTTTATCTTGTCACCACTCCATCCCCAATGCCTGGAACTTTATTTGTCACATAGCAGGTTCTTAGCAAATATTATTCAAGAAATGAAATCTATAAATCTTAGATAATCTTTGAACATTATCCTACATATGCTATTACTGTAAAAGCATTCTGAGAGTAATAAAACCAAATGTCACATTTACCTTCAGGAATTTGTCATCTCAGATAACATTCCTCAGTGTTATCACCCACTGATCCCAAATTTGATCTCTATTGTCTGAAAAACTAAAAAGAGCTACTGTTTTAATTTCAATTTCCTTGTCTAAGGAAAACCTGGCCTAAATTTTCTTAAAGCAACAAAGAACCAAGAATCTTTGCTTCTTGGAAACAGGGGAAAGAGCTAAAATGATTCTCTACTAGTATGCCCTCACACTTGATTTGAAAAGCACACATACCCTCTACTGGAAGTATGCAGTATTGCAACTTGAACTCAAACTGTCAAACACATTAGGCAGGGAATGTCAAGTGTCCTGTTACCCCTGAAACCGGATGAAGTAAGCAGAGAAAAAGAGCAACACCAACAACAAATAACTGAGCAGTACTCATGGTGCTTATCTGTTCTGAGGGTTAAATCGGCCAAGATCAATTGGGCGGATCACACAGAATTCTGGCTTTTGAGATGTTCAGTGCATTTCCTCCTGTAAAACCAACGAAGATCAGGGACAACTGTTCACTTCAGGACAGTCTAATATGTAAATAGGACTAATTAGAGAAAAAAAATGCAAGAAGGAAGCATAAGGTCTGATAAGGGGCACACAGTCAAGAGAGTGAGGATATGACCTAAATGGAACCCAACTGAGGGTCAGATTCCTCATTGGTAAAACAAGGAAAGGATTTAGAATAAGTAACCATAAAGGAGCTGCACCTTGAACAGAGGTCGAGAAGTCACTAATTTATGGGCTCTGGGGCCAATTCAAGCTGTAGACATGATTTGGCCCAACTATTAATTAGGAGGGACAAGGGTTCTCCAGTTTGCTACAGTATGTTTGTCTGTCTCCCCTGCACATACATATACATTTCTGACTGTAGTGTCAATAGCAAGTGCAAGTGTCATTTCCATTTAGCACACTGCTGATTTTCTAACAGCCAGCCTGCTTTATGCACTCATTTTATTTGCCTGGTCCCTGCAGGCATTTGACTTACACTTTTGCCTAGTCCCTTTGGCTGTTTTGAGTAATAGTGCAGTGTCTCTTCTCTTCACTGCAAAGTGCATGTGTGCATATGCGCACACACACCCACTATACACACACACACAGAGGCATACACACACAGCTTTAGCAATATGGCTTTTCTTTCTCCTTCTATCACGATATAGTCTGAAGTCCCACTTGCAAAAAAAAAAAAATATGAAGAAGACAGAGCTGTTCATCACTTGATCTCAATCCCCGGCACAGGGCTTGTAGCAGGTCAAACGAGGGTGAGATGCTGGTATCTGGCAGCTGCCTGGGTCTCTATGAGTCATCTTTTCTATAAAGGCTGTATATATAGGGAATAGTCTCCCTTATAGAGTTAATAATTGTGTGTGTGTGTGTAGAATAATATTAACCTCTACCTGTTTTCCCTTCCACTTAATATTTGAAAATACTATGTATAATTATGTGTGAAAATGTGTTCCTATTACTAAGATTCCTTTCCTAAAATGTCGTAGATGAGACAGTATAATGTAAGATCATGATATGTTAGCTCTTATCAGCTGGTTTTAGTTTAAAGAGACTGCAAAAGACCTGCATTTTAGAAATATAATGCCAGATATTAAGAAAAGTTATATTTAAATTTTGATTACCTTAAATGTACATGGTCAACTCAGTGGATTACCTTATTTTTTGCATTTGTGTTTATTAAAAAGACAAAAACAAAAGAAAGCAAATGAAACCAAAAGACAAGAATCAAAATTAAGTCAAAACGGCAGTCTGGCACTCAGACTAGGTACAGCTGAACCTTCTACGCTTTCGCCACCTACTGGGCAAAGGCAGTTGATGCTCAAAATGAGTAGAAAGACCTTGGATTCTCTAGATAACAGAAAACCCTAAAGACTCCTCCAAAAAACAAATTTTATAAATTCAGTAAAGTTTCAGGATGCAAAATCAACATACACAAAATCAGTGGCATTTTGATGCACCAATACAGCTTAGAACAAAATCAAGAAGGCAGTCCCATTTACAATAGCTACAAAAAACAATAAAATATCTGGGAATATATTTAATCAAGGAGGTGAAAGATCCCTACAAGGAAAATTATAAAAGACTGATGAAAGAAATTGTAGATGTCACGAACAAACGGAAAGACATCTCATGATTATGGATTGAAAGAATTAATGTTGTTGGCCCAGGCTCAGTGGCTCATGCCTGTAATTCCAGGACTTTGGGTGGCTGAGGTGGGCGGATCACGAGGTCAGGAGTTAGAGACCAGCCTGACCAATATGGTGAAACCCCATCTCTACTAAAAATACAAAAATTAGCTGGGCGTGGTGGCGCTTGCCTGTAATCCCAGCTACTAAGGAGGCTGAGGCAGGAGAATTGCTTGAACCCGGGAGGTGGAGGTTGCAGTGAGCCAAGATCTTGCCACTGCACTCCAGCCTGGGTGACAGAGACTCCATCTCAAAAACAAAATTAATGTTGTTAAAATTACCATACTGCCCAAAGCAATCTACAGATTTAATGCAATCCTTATCAAACTGCTCAATGTCATTTTTCACAGATTTATTCATATGGAACTAAAAAGAGACCAAAAGTGAAAGCAATCCTAAACAAGATTAACAAAGCTAGAGGCATCACATTAGCTGACCTCAAATTATACTACGTTACAGTAACCAAAACAGCATAGACATATAGATCAATGGAACAGAATAGAGAAACCAGAAAAGAAACTTCTTATCTACAGTCATCTGATCTTTGACAAAGTCACCAAAAAGACACACTGGAGAAAGAATGTCCTTTTCAATAAATGGTGCTGAGAAAAATTGGATTACCACATGCAGAAGAATAAAACTGCATATCTATCTCTCACCTTATAAAAAACGAATTGAAGACGGATCAAATACTTAAATGTAAAACCTGAAACTACAAAAGTAGAGAAAGAAAACCTAGAGAAAGCTCTTCTGGCCATTGGTCTAGGCAAAGAATTAATAAACTAAGATGTCAAAAGCACAAGTAACAAAAACAAAAAATAAATGGGACTGAATTAAACTAAAAACCTGCTTCACAGCAAAAGAAATAAGCAACAGAGTGAACACACAACTTGGAAAATGGGAGAAAATATTTGCAAACTATGCAACCAATAGGTAACTGATATCCAGAATTTACAAGGAACTCAAACAACTCAAAAATAACAACAAACAAATAACCCCATTAAAAAGTGGGCAAAGGATATGGCTAGACATTTTTCAAAAGAACACATGTAAATGGTCAATAAGCATATGAAAAAATGCTCAACATCACTAATCATCAGAGAAATGCAAATTAAAACCATGGTGCGATATCATCTTACACCAGTCAGAATGGCTATTAAAAAGTCAATAAAATAACATGTTGGTTAGGATGTGGGAAAAAGGGACCACATACAATGTTGGTGGGAATGTAAATTAGTACAACCTTTATGGAAAACAGAATGGATATTGCTCAAAGAACTAAAAATAGAACGACCATTCAATCCAGCAATTGAAATCATTACATCAAAAAGATACCTGTACTCAGATACCTGTATCATGTACCAGCACTATTCACAATAGCGAAGATATGGATTCGACTTAAGTGTCCAGCAACAGATGCTTGGATTAAGAAAATGTGATATATATATATATACACACACACACGCAATGGAATACTATTCAGCCATACACACACACACACACACACACAGACACACAGTGGAATACTATTCAGCCATAAAAAGAATAAAATCATGTCTTTTGCAGCAACATGGGTGGAACTGGAGGCCATTATCTTAAGTGAAACAACTCAGAAACAGAAAGTCAAATACTTCATGTTTTTACTCGTAATTGGAAACTATATGATGTGTACACCGGGACATAGAATATGGAATAACAGACTTTGGAGACTTGGAAGGCTGGAAGGGTGGAGGGTGAGGGACGAGAAATTATTTAATAGGTACTATGTACACTATCCAGGTAATGGTTACCCTGAAAGCCCAGACTTCAGCACTGCATAATATATCCATGTAACAAAACTGTACTTGTACACCTTAAATTTATACAAATGTTTTTAAAAGATCAAAGATTGGCTTATATTTAGCAACAGCATATGAAAAAGAAAAGGATGAGTGTTGAATTCAGACAAAGAATAAACAGGTGTTTATAAACCATCTCTAATGGTTCAAAAGCAGCCTACCTCCTACCAGAAATCACATAGAAAATTTTAGAATTTATCCATAGCAACCATATGAAAATGTTTTTCAAGCACAATCTTTGCATTCATTATTGCCAAATCACACCACTAATCTATTACCTACAAGTCTGCATAAGAAAAGAGTAATCATCAGTTAAAAAAATAGTTCTTTAAGAAAATGGATTACTTAGGATAATTTAGAAACTTTTAAAATAATTGATATAAACTAGGTGAAGTACTTACTCTGTCCCAAACATTGCATTAGTTACATTATCTCAGTTAATTTTTCTCAATTTTGTGAGGTAAGCCCTAGTATTATTTTTATTCTGCAGTTGAGGAAGCTGAAGTCTAGATAGATTTAGCACAGTATATGGCTGCACAAAAGAATGTTTCCTTCCATAAAATTATTCCTTAAATAAAAGGAAATAATCTTATATCAATAGAATGTCTGTCAACTTATAGGTTACTCCATCACCAAGTGCCATTTGGGGAAGACACAATATTTCTGAAATAACCTCAATTAATCCTACTTAAATGTTTATTAAGGTGAGCTGACAGAGTTGGTAAAAATAGAGGCAAAGAAATTGGCTGGGTGCAGTGGTTCATGCCTGTAATTCCAGCACTTTGGGAGGCCAAGGTGGGTGGATCCGAGGTCAGGAGATCGAGACTGTCTTGGCTAACATGGTGAAACTCCATCTCTATTAAAAATACAAAAAATTAGCTGGGCGTGGTGGTGGATGCCTGTAATCCCAGCTACTCAGGAGGCTGAGGCAGGGGAATCACTTGAACCCAGGAGGCGGAGGTTGCAGTGAGCCAAGACCGCGCCACTGCACTCCAGCCTGGGTGACAGAGCGAGATGTCATCTCAAAATAAAAAAATAAAAAAATAAATTGAGTATGCATTTCATCATACTTTTCATTAGTACAACTTTTCAATTGCGAGGAACAAATACAATTATAAATAATCTTTAAAAATTATTTTTAGAAAGTAAAACAGCACATACTTCAACAGTGGTTTATATAAACATAAATCTACCAAAAAAAATGAAAAAATATTTTCATAATAGTATATGAATGTGTATTTGTGACTTGGGTAAAAATTCTAGTAACAGGATCACAGAAAGATTTAAAAGTTCTGCATTTAAAAAGTGAAGAGCTTTTAAAACTGTGTTAGATGACTCCAAAATGGCTCTAATGATAAAAGCAAAATTGATGTATGAAGAGTTTGAATAAAATAGTTCCACAGTTGCGCACAGTGGCTCACACCTGTAATCCTAGCAATTTGGGAGGCTGAGACAGAAGGATCGTTTGAGGTCAGGAGTTTGAGACCAGCCTGGCAAACATGGTGAAACCCTAACCCCAGTAAAAATACAAAAATCAGCCAGACATGGTGGCGCACGCCTGTAATCCCAGCTACTTGAGAAGCTGAGGCAGGAGAATTGCTTGAACTTGGGAGATGGAGGTTACAGTGAGCCGAGATCGCCCCACTGCACTCCAGTCTGGGCAACAGAACAAGAGTCCATCTCAAAAAAAAAAAAAAAAATCCAGAAAATCCAATGCTAGACAAAAGCAACATTTCAAAATTATTATTTTAGGATATGCATCTTTAAATACATATAAATTTGTCCATAAAGATCGACTTCTCACCTTTCTCTCCCTCCCTTCCCCTCTCCTCAGGAAGCTGCCTGGCTTTGGCTTGGCTCTGGCTGGGATTCAAGTCAGCCAATGCAAGCCCAGCAGGAGAAGAAAGGCTAGGTGAGAGGGAGAAAGTGAAGTCCCAGCTTCTTTTCCTGCAAGGTCACCTCAGCCAGGCTCTGCCCCTCACTGGAGGTCACCCCTCTTGTCATGACAATTTTCTTCCTTCCTTGCAGGTTCCTGTGAGGGCTTCTTCTCTTCTGCAGCCTGACAGGCCCAGGGGTGGAAACAGCCCTACTGCTGCTAATGAAACTGACTTTGCAAAATTACGACAGTCAGAGAAATCCAACAGAGCTGACTCCATATTGCTTCTAACCTCACAAGCTACCTTTGCTGGTTCCTGGCCATAGGCCCAGTTAACTATGGAAGGAATGCTATTTATGATTTAATCTCAAAGCAAGGATGATACTAGCCCCTTCCCAAAACTACCCTCGCCTTGTTCTGAGACTAAAACCACCTTTGTAAAACTAATGAAAGGCCACGAGATTAAAATTCTGTGAGAGCATGAATTCTGCTAAAACCTAGGCATAGTTAAATGATAACAAGTAATTGTTTACTGCTCAAGAGTCGCATGGGGTGGTCACAAGATTTGTAACTTGCCTAATTGTCCCTTTAGATAACATCAGTATTCTAAGACCTAAGACTAGTATTTGAGATATTTTTCAGAATTTTGCATTCTGGAAACCCAGCTGACTCCACCCAGACCCATTACACATACCAAGAAACTGGCTTATCTTGTCTGGTGGCCCCTACCCAGGCAGGGACTCAGCTCAAGAAGATAGCTTTGATTCCCTATAATTTCATGCCAAACCCAACCAATCACCATTCCCCATTCACTAGCCCCATGCCCACCAAACCATCCTTGAAAAGCCCTAGCCTCAGAGCTTTGTGGGGAGGCTGATTTGTGCAATAAACTCCCTTCTTTCCACTTGGCCGGCTCTGCATTTATTAAGCTCTCTTCACCGTAATACTGCTGTCTCAGTGAATCGACTCTATCTGTGCAGTGGGCAGAAACAACCCACCAGGCAGTTACACAAATCCCAGGTTATTGCACTACCTCTTGTTGTTGGTTCCCTTACACCCAAACTACTCTTATTAATATCTAAAAAGAAAAAAACAAAAAAAAAATCTTTTTTGAATATGTACCTGTTTCTCACTGGGATTTTAATACATTAAATAAGGAATTGAATTTAATTAAATATTTTAAGTAGATACTTTACAATTTCCCCTATATTTCTAAAACTTTATAAATAGAAAACCTCTTTGTTCCTGGACCTTTATATTAAAATTAAGGAAAAAAAGCAGCACTTCTGAAATTTGTATCCAGAGCTTTCTGACTTGTGAGCTCCAGGGCTGCCTCCTTCCTAATCATAAGATAGGTAGGAGAGAAGAAGTGCAGCAGACAACTGGGTCAAATGGAAAACTGTGTATTCTGTTTGTAAAGGGCTATTGATACTTTGGGTCTTCTTTTTTTAATGCCAGGCTTATTATTATAAGCACATTCTGCTGAACACAGAGGTTTGGTTATTACCTTTTATCAAAATGTCAGGAGGGCAGATTTTGAACTGAGCTAGACAATATGAAAGAACATTCTTCCCATCCACAGTCTTTGAAACTGATTGCAAATGAATCGCCTCTAAACAGCATATTAGTGAGGCTGAGAGCTCTCCTAATGATGTACATCTGTGAGGCTTCACTCGGGGGTTTGGCTGCATTTACATCACTATAAACTGCAATTACAGCTCAAGCCGTTTCCGGCATAGACACAGAGAATATGAATTGCAACAGCAGGTTTCCTGCCTTGGATTTCTGCCAGGAGCCTGAGTCACCGTCCCAGACATCTGTAGCACATTAAACTGTACCCTTGTTATCTCTCAGCACTTTGAATAATCACCCAAACCTCTGACAAAACAAATGGTCAAAGCCTTCTCAAGAAACCCTTTAAAGTTAGGCAGGGAATCATGAGCCTGCAGAAAACAACTTCTAGGGTAATTTATACTGTCGAAGAAAAGCCACAATAGTGCAGAGATGGTTTTTGATAGTCTGAATGTTGTTTAAACTTCACGGACTTAGATGGTCTGAAAAAGAAGTAGCTGTGTTGGAAGCTCAACAAAAAAAGAAGGGTTGTATTCAGTCGTTACCAGGAGTTCAGTCCAGCAGGGCCAACATGGATAGAGGCAGGACCTCCAAACAATGTCCTGACTCTGACTCCTTCTCTCCACCAGTGCCATGCCCCTGGGATGCACACCACCACCCTCTTACAGAGAACACTGCAAAAACTTCATAACATGACTTCATAATGTTATCTTCATAATATGATCCTCGGCTCTCCTAGAATCCATTGTCCATACAGCAGCCACAGTTATCTTTTATAAATATAAATCTGTGCATGATTTTTCCTGCTTAAAACCATGAAAGGCTGTTGCAGCACACCTACAGTACCTAAGTGCCTTCCCATGACCCAAAGCTACTGCATCCCGTGGTCTCTGTCCTCCTCTCCAGATTCAATTCCTTGTTGCTCTTTCCACTCTGGCTAGTCTTGCTTCATCCTCCTCAAATATGCCAAACTTGTCCCCTTCTCTAGGCCTTTGTACTAACTTCTCCCTCTGCCTGAAAAGCTCTTTCTCTAATGTTTTCCATGATTAATCCCTTCAGGCCTTAGCTCACATATCACCTCCTCCAGCAGGCCTCTTCTGATCATCCCCATTTTTATTTTATCAACATAATTTATCACTATTTAAAAACACATACAAAAGAATAAGGGAATACTAGAAATAACTTTCAACCCATAAATTCTACAACTTAGAAGAAGTGGATCAATTCATTTAAAACAACAAACTACCCAAAATCAATCAACATGAAATAGACAATCTTGATAGTCTTATAACCATTAAAGAAATTGAATTTATAATTAAAGAGCTCTTAATAAAGAAATCTCCAATCCCAGATGGTTTCATCAGAAATTCTACCAAACATTTAAAAAATAATTAACATCAATTTTACATAATCTCTTCCAGAAAATAGAAGAGGAGGGAACAATTTCCAACTCATTTTATGAGGCCAGCATTACCCTGATACAAAAACAGATAAATCTATTACAAGAACAAAAATTAAAGACCAATATCTCTCATGAACTAAGACATTAAATCATCAACAAAATATTAGCAAACTGAATCCAATGATGTAAGAAAATAATTACACACCATGACGAAGTAGGATTTATTCTAGTATGCAAACGGGATTCAACATTCAAAATACAGTCAATGTAACCCATCACATCAACGGACTACAGAAAGAAAATCATATGAGCATATCAATTGGTCCAGAAAAAATATTAGACAAAATCCAGTAATGATTATAATTTAAAACGCTAAATAAACAAGAATTGAAGAGGAACTTCTTCAACTTGACAAACAATACCTACAAGAATCAAGGCAGTGTAGCATGGAGAAAGACTAGGCAAACAGATAAATGGGACAGAATATAGGGAGCCAAGAAATAGATTCACATCAGTATAGCCTTGATCTTTGACGAGGGAGCAAAGACAATTCAATGGAGGAAGACAGTTTTCAACAAATGGTGCTAAAACAACTGAATGTTTATATGCAATATTTTAAAAAATGAATCTAGACACAAACTTCCTAACTTCCACAAAAATTAAAATGGATCATACATCTAAACGTAAAATGCAAAATTATAATGCCTCTAGAAGATAATACAGGAGAAAATCTAAGTAACCTTGGATTGGGTGATGGCTTTTTAGATGCAACACCAAAAACACAATCCATGACAAAACAAAATAGGTAATTTGGACTTCATTAACATTAAAAAACTTCTGCTTTGTGAAAGATACTGTTAAGAGAATGAAAGATAAGCCATGAAGTGGGAGAAAATATTTGCAAAACACATACCTGTTAAATGACTTGTATCCAAGATATATAAAGAACTGTTAAAACGCCGTAATAAAAATAAATAAGTAAAATTAAGCAAAAGATATGGACATTCATTTCACTAAAGAGATTATACAGATGGCAAATAAGCATATGAAAAGATGCTCAACATGAAATGTCATTAGAAAATTACAAACTAAAGGAGCAATGAGATACCACTACATAGCTATTAGAGTGGTTAAAATCCAAAACATTGACAATATCAAATGCTGATGAGAATGTAGAGTAACAGGAACTGTCATTCATTGATGGTGGAGACACAAAATGGTACAGTCACTCTGAAACACAGTCTGGTAGTTTCTTTCAAAGCCAAGCTTAGTCCACTATAGGATCTAGCAATTGTACCCCTATGTATTTACCTAAATGAGTTGAAAACTATGTCCAACAGAAAACTGTCCACCAATGTTTATAGCAGCTTTATTTATAATTGCCCCAAACTGGAAGCAAACAAGATGTCCTTCAAAAGTTGAGTGGATAAACAAACTGTGGTACATCCATACAATGGAATATTTTATAGTGATAAAATATAAATGAGCTATCAAGTCACAGAAGACATGGAGTAACCTTAAGCGCATATTGCCAAATGAAAGAAGCCAATCTGTAAAGGCTGCAAACCGTATGATTTCAAATATATGACATTCTGGAAAAGGCAAAACTATAGGGACCATAAAAGGTCAGTGGTTGCCAGGAGTTAGTGGGGAAGAAGGAAGAGAGAGATGACTAGATAGAGCATAGAGGATTTTTAGGGTGATTAAACTATTCTGTATGACACTGTAAATGTGCATACACGACCTCATGCATTTGAAAAAACCCACAGAACTGTACAACACAAAGAGTAAACCCTAATATAAACTGTGAACTTTAGCCAATAATAATGTATTGATATTGCTTATCAATTATACTAAATGTACCACACTAATGCAAGATGTTAATAATAGGGAAATTATATACAGAAGGAAGGGGGCATATGAGAATTCACTGTACTATTAACTTTTCTGTAAACCTAAAATTGCTTTAAAAAATAAAGTACATTTTTTTTTTAAATTAATGGTAGAATCTAGGTGGTGGATGTGTGACTGTTCACTGAAAATTTTTCAACTTGCTTTATGTTTAAAACATTTTATAGCAAAATATTGAGGAAAAAAAACTTATGGCCACACAAAACCTGTATATGTGCATTGATAGCAGCTTCATTCATACTAACCATAAAATGAAAACAGCATAGATATTCCTCAGTGGGTGAATGGTTAACAAACTATACACCATTCATGCCATGGAATATTACTCAGCAATATTTAAAAAATAACTTGGATAGATCTGAAGGAAATTATGCTGAGTGAACACCTCCAGTCCCCAAGGGTTACATTATGTATAATTATATTTATATAAGATTCTTGCAATGGCAAAATCATAGAAAAGGAGGACTGATTACTGGTTTACAGGAGTTAAGACAAGTTAAGGAAGGGAGATGAGTGTGGTTATAAAAAGGCAGGCTGGGCATGGTGGCTCACACCTCTAATCCCAGCACTTTGGGAGGCCGAGGTGGGTAGATCACCTGAGGTCAGGAGTTCGAGACCAGCCTGGCCAACATAGTGAAACCCTGTCTGTACTAAAAATACAAAAATTAGCTGGACATGGTGGTGCATGCCTGTAATCCCAGCTACTCGGATGGCTGAGGCAGGAGAATCCTCTGAGCCTGTAAGGTGGAGGTTGAAGCTAGCTGAGATCTCACCACTGCACTCAAGCCTTGGTGACAGAGCGAAACTCCATCTCAAAAAAAAAAAAAAAAAAAACACAAGGAATTTTTATGGAGCTATTCTTTATCTTGATTATAGTGGTGAATACATGAACCTACACATTCATTAGAGTACAGAACTAAATACACATACACGTGCACAAATTAATACAAGTAAAATTGGAGAAATCTGAAAAAGATAGGTGGATAGTGTCAAGGTCATTATCTTGGTTGTAATATTATACTATAATTTCCCAAGACATTAACATCAGGAAAAACTGAGTTAAAAGGCACATGGGATCTTAATGTATTATTTCTTACAACTGCTATGAATCTGTAATTATCTTAATAAAAATTCAATTAAAAATGAAAACACACCACAAAATTTGTTAATTTGCTTCTTGTCTGTCTCTTCCCAGTAGAACGCAAGTACCATGTGAGCAGAGATGTTGCCTCTCTTTGTTTACTACTTGTATCCTCATCTTAGTGCCTGGGACATAGTAGGTGCTCACTAAAAATGTGTTTAATAAATGACAACTATGACATGTCAACATGTCAAAATAACTGATATGATTAGAGATGTTATTTCATTCATGCATTTATTAAACAGCGCTTTACCAAGCAATATCAAAGCACCAGTGTATCAGGTAATAGAGGTGAATCTAAGAAAAGTCACCATCTCCAAGGAATTCACAAGCAAATGCAGCAGGCAAAGATTCCTGAGGAGGAAATATCTGCCTTACCTAAAAGCATCAGTAGTGTCTCTTTTAGGGAAGAGGACAGTCCAATATTCGCTGACATGGTCCTTTACTTTGGCCCATGAAGGAGCTACAACATTGAGTAAGAGTTGAAGGACACAAGGTAAACCAGAAGATGAGTAGGCATGTGTTGGGATTACTGGATTCTGAACATGTCCCTGCTTCGGAGAAACCTGTGAACAGCATAGTGACAGTGCTCATTGGGGACAGTGTGGTATTAGTCTCTAGAGTATGTGTTCAGATCATGGGTCACTAGCTGTGTGTCCTTGGACATGCTTTCCATCTCTTGAACTGCAGCTTTTCTTGGTTGTACAATGAAATGAATAACATGACCTAATATAATATAGTATATAATAATTCTATTAGAATCTAGTCCACTGTTCTCTATTGGCTCCTATATTTCATGCTGTTGGCAAGGATCCACTTGGATCTGAAGCTTCTGAAAAATATTCAGAAGGGATTTGAATCCAAAGGCAGCCAGATTTCTCACTTTGAGACTTAACTCTATTGCTACCAAGTTGATTGTTTATTTGAAGATGTCCAAAAGGGAAGACAAGATGATCGAGAAAGTTAGACACTCCTCCCCAGGACTTCCATTGCTATTTTAAGGAAACTAGACACCTAGACTTCCGACTACTTCTAATTCATCTTCTCATGAACCTTCTCATGGGGTAGTGACTAGATGAGAAGCAGAAATACTTAGCCATTGTGGTCAAAGTTCAGAATAAATTCTGCCAAGAATTTATTGGAGACTAGATTCCTTTAAACAAATTTTATTTATTAGAGCAGTTTTAGACTTACAGAAAATTTTAACAGAAAGTACAGAGAGTTCCCATATACTACCCCACTCCCATCTCAAACACACAGTTTCTCCTATTATTAACATCTTCCATTGGTTTCGTATGTTTGCTACAAGTGATGAACCAATATTGGTACATTATTATTGACTGAAGTTCTTGGTTTGCATTAGAGTTCCCTGTTTGTGCTGCATGGTTCATTTGTCAAATGTATAATGTCATGCATCCACCATTACAGTATCATACAGCATAGTTTAACCATCCTAAAACTCCCCTGTGCTCCACCTATTCATCCTTCCCTTCCTTTCCATTAACCTCTGGCAACCACTGATCTTTTTTTGGTTTCTATAGTTTTGCCTTTTCCAGAATGTCAATTATTTGGAATCATACAGAATGCAGGCTTTTCAGGTTGGCTTCTTTCACTCAGTAACATGCACTTAAGATTAATCCATGTCTTCTGTGGCTTAATAGATATTTGTTTTTTATTGCTATAACATATTCCATTGTATGGATGTACCACAGTTTGTTTATCCACTCAACTATTGAAGGACATCTTGGTTGCTTCCAGTTTGGGGATATTATGAATAAAGCTGCTGTAAACATTGGTGGACAGTTTATTTGTTGGGACATAGTTTTCAATGCATTTGGGTAAATATCTAGAAGTATTGCTCTATTATATGGTAGACAAGGTTGCACTTTGTATGAAACTGTCTTCTATAGTGACTGTACCATTTTGCATTCCCATGATCAGTGAATGAGAGTCCCTGTTAATCCACATCCTCACCAGCATTTGGCATTGTCAGTGTTTTGCATTTTAACCATTCTAATAGGTAAATAGGTATGTAGTTCTTATTGTTGTTTTAATTTACAGTTCTATAATGACATTTTATGTTGAGCATCTTTTTTTTTTTTTTTTTTTGAGACTAAGTCTCACTCTGTCACTCAGGCTTGAGTACAGTGGCACAATCTCTGCTCACTGCAACCTCTGCCTCCTTGGGTCAATCAATTCTCCTGCCTCAGCCTCCCGAGTAGCTGGGATTACAAGTATGTGCCACCGCACCCAGAGAATTTTTGGATTTTTAGTAGAGACAAGATTTCACCATGTTGGCCAGGCTGGTCTCGAACTCCTGACCTCAAGTGATCCGCCCACCTGGACCTTCCAAAGTGCTGGGATTACAGGTGTGAGCCACCATGCCTGACCTTTCATGGACATATCTTCTTTGGCTCTAGGTGTCCATACAGTTTTTAATTGTTGAGTTTTAATAATTTTTTATATATCGTGGATACAAGTGCTTTATCACATATATGTTTTACAAATATTTTCTCCCAATCTGTGGCTTGTCTTTCATTCCCTTAACAGTGTCTTACACAGAGCAGAAGTTTTTAATTTTAATGAAATCTAACTTAACAATTTTTTTCTTTCATAGATTGTGCTTTTGGTGATGTATCTAATAATCATTACCAAATCCAAGATCACTTAGATTTTTTTCTATGTTGTCTTTGAGAAGTTTTTTAATTTTGCATTTTACATTCAGGTCTCCACCTATTTTGAGTTAAATTTTGTGAAAAGGGTAAACCATTGTATAGATTCTTTTTTTTTTTGCATGGGAATGTCCACTTGTTCTAGTACTATTTATTCAAAAGATTATCTTTTCTCCATTGGATTGCATTGAGGCTAAATTTTAAACATAAACTTTTTAGATTATGAAATAATGCATGTTTGTAACTACAAAGTTCATCATTGTTAACATTTTGATGAATATTTAATTAGCCTTTTATTCGTGTATGTGTGTGTTGTATATTTGAGATCCTTTTATGCATTGCATAATTTATTCGTGTGTGTGTGTGTTGTATATTTGAGATCCTTTTATGCATTGCATAATCTCTTCCCTGTACTATCCTGATAGTACTAGTTTTATCCTCAAGCAGAAATTCATAGTTGTGTCCTCTAGAAAATATTGTACATACTCTTTTATAATTATTTTACCTAATTAAATAATGTAAATTTTTCCAAGTAAATATTTTTTGTCACTGCATATTATTCCATGATATATTTAATCACATTCAAATGGACAGACTTTTAGGTTGTTTTTTAACATTTCTATTTTCTGCTAAAGGAGACATAAAAAAGGAAGCTAATGGGAGGCCAAGGCAGGCGGATCACATGAGGTTAGGAGTTCAAGACCAGCCTGACCAACATGGAGTAACCCCGTCTCTATTAAAAATACAAAATTAGCTGGGCATGGTGGCACATGCCTGTAACCCCAGCTACTTGGGAGGCTGAGGCAGAAGAATCGCTTGAACCTGGGAGGCAGAGGTTGCAGTGAGCCGAGATTGCACCATTGCACCACTCCAGCCTGGGCAACAAGAGCGAAACTCTGTCTCAAAAAAAAAAAAAAAAAAAGAAGCTAATGTGGACTTGAGTGTGTTAGAAAAGTGGCCTTTAAAGACTGGGAGACAGGCAAGCAAAAGGGAGAGTGTGTAAAGGGCACTGGCCAGACAGAAGTACAAGGTCAAGAGGAACAAGGGAGTATTGTATGCCAAGCAAATACCTTTGTTAAGGCTACCAAGATCAGAGGAGGCTCTCAGGTTAACAGTTTCTCAAAGGCATGACCATTCATCCCTAGGTCATGGCTTTAATGTGCATGAATTTGGTTAAACCAAATTCAAGGAAAATGGAAATCTCCTGGACTTTCAGGTACAGTGGCTTCAATTGGCCCTGATTTTCTTCATGTTCCAGTGCACCAAACCCAACACTTATATTATTGGCCCAAAAGTAATTGCAGTTTTTGCCATTTCTTTTTTTTTTTTTTTTTTTGATACGGAGTCTCACTCTGTCACCCAGGCTGGAGTGCAGTGGCGCGATCTCGGCTCACTGCAAGCTCCGCCTCCTGGGTTCACGCCATTCTCCTGCCTCAGCCTCCCGAGTAGCTGGGACTACAGGCGCCCACCACCACGCCTGGCTAATTTTTTGTTTTTTAGTAGAGACGAGGTTTCACTGTGTTAGCCAGGATGGTCTCGATCTCCTGACCTCGTGATCCACCCGCCTCGGCCTCCCAAAGTGCCGGGATTACAGGCGTGAGCCACGGCGCCTGGCCTGCCATTTCTTTTAATGGCAAAAAACGCAATTACTTTTGCATCAACCTATTAACAGTTGTCTCTCCCTGGACTCTGTACCCCAGAGAACGGAGCTGTAGCCCAGAGACCACACAGTGCAGGGTGCATGTGAGGGGCTCATTCCTATTCTGTAATTAAGCCTTCTTCCAGTATCAGGTTTTAAAAGTATCTGCTAGTGGAACTATTAGGTTGGTGCAAAGGTTATTGCAGTTTTCGCTATTGAAAGTGATGGCAAAAACGGCAATTACCTTTGCATCAACCTAATAATTTTAGTAGCTACAAAAAAATCAAAGAAAATGCTCATCAGCAGTAAGCTGAGTCAGGAGAGGCTGCAAGGAAATATCAATCGCCAATGTACCCAAGATCCAAAAGATACCCAATAAGTTTCCAGATGTAGGAGAAGCATTTCCCTTTCAGGCAGCCAGCTTGCATTCTAAGTGCTTGTGACTAGTGAAGTGGTCTCTAATCACCATCATCTGCCTGTCCACGTGTGTCCACACACACACACACACTTCATTGAGACAACTGCCTGGAAATTTTAGGCTGAACTTCAACAGAAGGGCTGATAAAAGACAATGATGACAATGGCTATTATTATGTGTACCCGATCTCTCTTGACTAAATCCCAAGGCAAGCAACATTCACCTCTTGTCTCACAGGACTCTTCTTTGTAGCAACCACACCCAAGTCATACTCTCTTCAGGTGGGCCACTTGCCAAAGCCACCGAGGTTGACCTTCTGATTTTAAGTATTGAGCCAAAGCCAATTCTTTTTTTTTTATTTTTTTATTTTTTATTTTTTATTTTTTTTGATTATTATTATACTTTAAGTTTTAGGGTGCATGTGCACAATGTGCAGGTTAGTTACATATGTATACATGTGCAAAGCCAATTCTTGAGAGGTCTTATAAGCACATAGATTTGCCTCTGCTCCCTAGTTCCTGCCTGCACTAGGCTTTTACATGCTGAAAAAAAAAAATGTAAGAGCTATTCCGAATTCTACAGCTAAACCATTTGCAATTATATAGTCCTGCCCTGCTCATTAAAACAGCTGTGAGCCAAAAATACGTTATGGTACTTGACTGAAATAGCACAGATTATTCTAAAAAATATTAATAACCTGGTTTTAACTCTAAGAAGTATTACATGGTCCACCACCAGGTGTCACCAATTTCTCTATTACTATAGACCGTCTTTTCATTCTTAATACAGTTTGTTTAGAAACTCTCTTAGTAAGACATTTCGGCTTTTAATACATTTTCCTTTGCATTGAATGAGAATAGGCATAGAGGCTGTTTCCTATTTTAATACAAATGGATAAAAAAAATTAGATGGAAAGGAAAAAATTTAGTTGCAGATTTAATTTTAAAACTCTTTGGACTGGTGTTGTGAATGAAAAAGGGAGAACCTGGTAGCAAATAAGAAATTCCTGGGCCAGAAATAGTGGCTCACGCCTGTAATCCAAGCACTTTGGGAAGCCAAGGTGAGAGGATGGCTTGAAGCCAGGAGTTTGAGACCAGCCTGGGCAACATAGGGAGACTCCCATCTCTACAAAAAATAAAAAATAAGCTGAGCGTGGTGGTGTGTGCCTATAGTCCCAGCTACTTGAGAGGCTGAGATGGGAGGATCACTTGAGCTCAGGAGGTTGAGGCTGCAGTAAACTGTGATCACTTCACTGCACTCCAGCCTAGGTTACAGAACAAGAGTCTGTTTCAAGACAAAAAGAAATTCCCCCCGTTCAAATCTGAGCCATCGCTTTTATCCTTTCCTTCCCTTGAAATTGGGGCTCTTCTCTTTGCTTTTTTTAGATTCAACGTTACAGGATCATTGGGAGATGACCCCAGAGAGGGAGCAGGAGGGGGTGTGGAAGGTGGTGAGCAGCAGGAACTCACTGTTGATTAAGGTTCTTAAAAGCCTAACTGGAGATAGAGGGCAATCAATGAAGAGTTCATCAGATTCAAAAGCTTTCTTAATTTGAATTCAGAAAAGGAAAGCTAAGATGAACTCAAAATTTAAGAAAAAAACCTGTTTTTGAGAAAGTCTGCATTTTAATATGCTGTTTTTAGGATATGACTTATTATTCTAAGGCGGTGGTTCTCAGCCAGTGATGATTTTTGTCTCCTAGGAGACAGTATCTGGAGACATTTTTGGTTGTCCAACTGGTGGCGGAGGTGCGGCAGGGGAAGGTATTACTGATATCTATGAGTAGAGGCCTGGGATGCCACTGCCATCCCACAAACTCAGGGCAGCCTCCAAACCAAGGGATCAGGCAGCCCAAAATGCCAACTGTGCCAATATTGATTAACCATGCCCTTGGATAATATAGACTAAAAAGAACCTTGCAGTCACACAGACTGAATTCAGATCCTTGATGCATCAGCTAATAGCTGGATGACTTTGGGAAAGTCGCTAAACCTCTCTGGGCTTCAATTCACTGTTTATAAAATAGGGATGATGGAACCTATATTCCAGGGTTGTGCTTAAGACCAAATGATCGAAGAAGCCTGAGACATCAAAAGTGTTCAATAAATGTTTCATTATTATTAAGGTTAAAACCCATCCACCCATACCTTCTCTCTTCTCTCCCTTTCTTCCCTCCTTCCTCTCTTCCATAAATACGCTGAGTAAGTAGTCTGTGCAAAGTACTGACCTAAAGCCTAAAGATGCAGTAGGAGAAAGGGCAGACAGGGCAGATGTATTTTGGCCCTCATGGAACTTACATTCTGATGTGAGACGCAATCATTAATTGATCAGTTACTTCATGAGTATAAACAAGTGAGCTGCACAAAGCCATGCAAGGGTAAAGGGATCAAACCCGAGGATGGAGGGTGGCAGAGCACATTCAGGGAACACTTTCCTATGCCAGGGAGGTTGGATCTGAACACAAGGGTGAGCCAGGGTAGGGAGTAAAGAGGGGTGAAGAAGCCAAGCCCAGGGAACTACAGCCTGAAGTTTCTGAGGCAGAAAGGAGCATGTGACTTCATAAAGTCCAATTAGAAAACTCAGGCTTCCTCCACACTATAGGTCTTGTTCTGAAATGTTTGTTCCAGATCTATATGCTCAGCATGTTTTGAAAGGAACATGCCTCAGAAAAGATGGAAGCATGCCCCTCAAGAACTGCCTACCAGTCGAAGACAACTTTGGGATTTATAAAGCAACTGTTTTTAATCCCATCATTTTCAATTTTTCCCATCTAGCCTACTAGAAATTAAATGCCAGAAGAGGCATATCAACTTATGCCTCTTCCAAACCCCAGCTCCTGGCACATTAAAACTCGGTAGATATTTGTTGATTTGTTGTGAGAAGTCTGAGGTCCACGGTCCAATTCTGTGTGACTTTAGAAAAGTTTCTGAACCTCTCTCAGTTTCAATTTCCTCATAAAGAAAGTGGGAGAGTGTACTAAGAGCAGGTTCTTACTACTGGGCTGCTAATAGCAGGTTCACATCCTGTAAATAATTTTTTTAAGTTCCTCAAGTAAAAGTGTTAGCACGGATTTATATTTAAGCCCAAGCCCCTTCTAGACTACTGGACTTTCAGAGTGGTCTTGGTGGAATGCGCTTCACAGGGTTAGTTATAAAGGTATGTGAGCATTTAAGAAGAGAGGTTTATGGTATATTACTACTCTTCCTTTTGTTATTATTAGAGGAAAAGGAACAGAACAAACCAAATGGTTTAGCAGGATGAATGGGGACACAGACAAGAGGATTCTTGAAGAATTCTAAAGACTGCACTTGCTCATGAGCATCTAATAAACTCCTGTGGTTATGCTTTGTTATTTAAAAGTCATTTATTTGTGGCTGCCTTAGAAGAATTCTGAAATGATAGTCCCAGAAGTATGTTGAGAGATCCTTTAATCCTAGAATGGCAAAAGGTTTCATTTTCATCGGTAAACTCTGTTCAGTTTTAAGGTTGCCTGGATCAGTGTGTTGAGAAGAATCCTGAGGCTTCATCTAGATTTAAGGGACACATAATGCAATGATCAATTAGTAATGTCTGTCCTAGGCACAGTGTGGGCATAGTGGTGGTAATGATATGTGTGCTGTGTGTCTTCTGACCCTCATCTAGGCCAATACCTTCCTTACAATGATGATGAGGAATCAGAGTTCAGTTACCTGTACAAGTGTGAACTAGGTCTAGAGGATAAGATTAGTAGATCTCTCTTACTGTTAATTTTTTTGTCTGAACAGACAGTTTCATCATAGAAACTTTTCTTCCTTATCTAATGGGGCTATTCATTACACCATTCTGTAATGAGGTGGAGCATCAAGAGCATCTGTTCCATTCCTAGACTCCCAAAGCTAGCTCTTCAATTGCAAGCTATACAATGTTGGACAAGTCACTTAATCTCTCTGGACCTCAACTTTCTTATCTGTAAAATAGAAATAATAATAACAATAATAATAATCCCTCTTTTATAGGGCTCATACGTAGATTAAAGGAATTAAAGCATATAAAGTATTAAATTGTGACCAGCATATAAGAATATTTTATAAGTGTTTATCATCTCCTCTTTTTATCCCTACTTTGGTCAGAGCTTTTATTTAAGGACTGAGATGCACACTGAGAGAGAAATAGTCTCTCTCTTTCTGGGGTCTCAAGCATGAAGAATCACTTAAACTTGAACCTGTGGCTGCATGAGGTGAGACTCTTTCTATAAATTAAAAAAAAAGGGAGACAGAAAGATGGATCCCCAGTTACATCATTTAAAATACTTGATCCAGCCACAGATTGAGTAGGAATTTGAACATAGATTTTAAAGTTCTCTTGGTGGTGGTGTTATTTTCCTTAAGCCAGTTTGAGTAAAGCTTTTGACACTTACAATTAGAAAACTCACATGTAGAGGTCTGTCCTTGAAATCACGTATTCCAGAAGAATGCACCGATAGAACCTAGAGGAAACTGACCAGACCAGTCAACAAAGAACTGATTGGATCAAGGACTACTTTTCCATAGGGTACATTTGCTGGAGAAAAGGCTCCTGAGGGCTGAGAGGCACTTCTGAGTCCAGAAAGGGTCACTGAGCTTCTTGACACCAGGCACAGCTGAGCCTACATAAGCCAGAAAACAAGTTGCTCTCAGCCCAGCCAGCCCGAGTTGATGCTAAAATACCTGCAGGGATGTCCAGACCCTGGGAACAAGGGGTTACATGTTCTCCTGTACACAACCTGATTTCAGAGCAGTGTGCTGTGACATTTACTTCCCTGCTTTAACAAGGGGCAGATAAGAGAGGCAGCTGCTAGGCCAAGCAAAGGACCCCTTTGTGGGTAAAACCTAGAGGCACCTGGACAGCTAATTTCTAGTCTTGAGTCCTGGGTTAGATGAAAAAAATTGATCTCATCCTCGAATTAGCCTCTATTCTAGCTTTAAGAAAGTTTTGACATTTCTGGAAAAGGCAAATGTGTTCATAGGGTAGCCATATGATTTATTACCCAGCGACACATTTGTGACTTGAAGGGGACTCTTTCAAGTGCCTCAGGATGCAGGTGTAAAAATAGTCTTAAGATGTATGGCCAAAATTACTAGTCATCAGAGAAGCATAGTCCTCTTCTCAAGAAATGTATTACATTACATTTTGAGATTTTCTCTAATTCAGGGAAATTAACTAGATTAGGAACTAACTCATTCCATTTTCTCCAATTTTAATTGCTGTGTTGTGATGTCTTGGGTGAGGGTTTGCATTGCAGGTTGGTTAAAGGACTAGATTTAGATTCCAGGTTCAAATCCTGGCTCAGCCACTGAACAGCTGTGCCACTTTGGGGTAGTTACCTCCCCCTGTCTCAGTTTTCCCACCCGTAAAATAGGGCTAAGAAGAGTAGCTACCCCATTAGATTGCTGTGATAATTAAACTATAATGTAGGTTAAGTGACCAGCTTTGTGACTGATACATAATAAACTCTCACAATAAAATAATAATGTATTAAACATAAATATTATTTTTAATATTTAAATAACGCCATGTTGTCACTTGAGAGGCAGTTTGCTGAATAGTCAAATTTTTTCATTTGTTTACGTGAAGAGAAAGTGTGTTTTCTAGGCTCATTGATAATAGTTATTACTTTTATACCATCTAAGAACTAGGAGACTGCTCCTATTTTTGGAACTGTGATAGCTGAGATAACTCTCAGGCTAGATTTGACTTATAGATTGTATTCAAATAATTCAAATAAACATATTGTGCAGTTACTATTGTACAGCTTTTTGAATAACTGCTGGAGATGTGGCGGTAAATTTGAGAAAACAGGTCCTGACCTCTCATGGACATTATAATCAATAAAAGGTAGAAGAAAATAAAGCCACCACTGTAACACTCGTGTTGAAACAGAAGCCACCAATAAATGTGGCAAATTTATTTAGCCATAGTAGATTCAAGTACCAGCTCTGGGGAATTCAGAGCTGTGGCCCCCAGGTTCCTCTGAGGTCACATCAACTCTCCAATTGGATGCTTATTTTTCATGTCCACAGTGTCCAGGCATCCACAGCTCTCCTGCTAAGCCCCAGAGCACTGCATTCTTCCCAGGGCTGCTGGCTACTATTCTTAGTCACCAGCAATTTTGCTTTTATGTTCATTCCCTTGTGCATTTACAGAACACATGATTGTGAGTCAAAGCCAGGGAGACAGGCATGTTAGGGGAACTGGGGCCTGGAGCACTCAACCCAGTGATTAAACTCCTAGATCACACTGGTACATTATGAATTCCTTCTTTTAAATATAGACCAGTCTCATTTGATATGAAATGGGCTGACTCAGGCTAGCAATGCTAAACAGGTCACCTAATTGTGGGGAAATGTGCAGCCTGAATACAAGATTCTGGACAGTCCCAGAAAGGGAGATGAGGCTCTGAGCTTTTACAACCTGAGGATAAAGGGAAACCTGAGAAGGCACTCTCATTTTGTGAATATCACAGTTTTTCTGAGAGTGTGTTGTATTTTTTTTAATGGCTTAGTACTGAGCATCTTGAATGATATAACTGGTCTTGTGGTAGATGTGAGATTTGTAGAATTTCTTAAAAGTCATGTTAAAACCTAATCATGGGGACACTAAAGTGTATTTTAAATTCAGCATATGTGGCATTCCTCATTTAAATAACATTTTGCAATTTATGCCCAATTAATTTGCTAACAATATTTACTTTGTCCTGCTTTTTCCATCTGTGCCTCTCCTGATCCTTTTCACACATTGCCTTTTTTAAGGTGAATTTCTTGATATATTACATACATGCAGAAAAGTGTAAAACAGCTCAATGAATTTTCAGAGGGTGAAAACACCTATTACTCAATCCCTAGATCAAGAAATAATATATTATTGGAACCCCAGAAGCCCCTTCCTTAACCTCTAACCACCAAAAGTTAGCTACTGTCCTAACTTCTAATACCACAATGTGTTTTTAAAAAATATTTTTGAACACAAATTGAATTATATATTGTACTCTCTTTTGTATCTAGTTTCTTTTGCTCAGTTTTTTTGAGTGAAATTCATTCATGTTGTGTAAACTCATAGTTTGTCCATTCTCATCACTCTAAGTCAAATGCATAAATATACCACAATGTATTTGTTCATTATGCTACTGATAAGCATTTGTGGCTTTATAAATGCTGTTATGAACACACATATTTGTGTCTTTTGGGAAATATACCTAAGAATGGAATTGCTTGGACATAATACATTTATAATACATATAGCTAGATATAAACACACATACACAATACATAAATATGTATTACATGTACCACATATATATGATAACATATATGTACATTTCATTTCAACATATACATATATCCACTTTAGTAGGTACTACTGAGGTTATCCAAAGTTATATCAATTTACACTCCTACCAACAGTGTAAAAAAGTTCTAGTTGTTCTATATCCTTGCTGTCACTTGGTATTGTCCTTTTCATTTGGGTTATTTTGGTGGGATCACATTTTCTTTTATAATGTGTATATTTATCTCCATTCTACATTACACTTCCTTCATTGCCAATAACTATTTCCCCTCCCAATTTGCACTAACGAATGCAACTTTAACATAGTTAGTAATTAATATATCTCTAGTCATTAACAAAATGAAACAAATCTAAAAGTAAAGTGTCAGTGGTTCATTTTTTTTTCTATGAGGAAAGTAGTCTTTTAATGGGTTGAGAAAGTATTATTGTTGGCTTCGGTAAAATTTAGGAACGTGGAAATGAATCTGATGGCCATTGAAATTAAGGACATTTCTAAATTACACTTCTTAAAATTCGCCCAATGTAAACTTAATTAGAAAGAGTACAAGCACAACCCTTCAATTACTTCCATGAGTTAGTAAGTCTGATTCTTACCAGGAACTTGGCTTTCTTTTGAAGATTTCAAAGTTAGCAGCAATCACAACTCCCTTTCTTGGTACTGCTATTTAACAGACAGAGAAAAACTGATAAATAATGGAGAAGACACTGATTTCAGGCCATCACTATGAGAAGATAGAAGACCAAGGACCAGCATCTGGCTTCTCGGCTTCTAGATAAGACTAGCCACTCAGTGATCTGGAATAAACAAAGTATGATTCCAACCAGTGGCCCTCTGGAGTTCCTTTTTATATATAAGGAATGGTGATGCCCATTGCAATCTCAGTATAATCCTATTTGTTATGAAGGAGACCTTCCCAATGCAGACATGGCTTCATTATTTTCCCTAACAGCTGGTGATGGATGAATAAAGTAGACCTATTGTAAGGTATTTTGATTCACACACAATCCCTTATATGTAACCTGAGAAATGAATACTAAGTGAGGTCCTGTAAGCCAGCTTCAGCCTCTGCTGTCTGTTGGGTGTTGGTTAAGAGCTCAGCCTCCACAATCAGGCAGATATGTCCACACTCCTACACTGCCGTTGACTTCAATGGGATTTTTAACATGTCCCTTAACTTTTCTAAGCCTCATTTTTCTCATCAATAAAGTCATCATTCCTGCTACCAAGAGGTGCCGTGAAGATCAAATAAGATCATGTGTGTGGGTATGGCAAACTTGAATTGTTAACCAGTTTCTTCTTTTATTCTCCCACCTCATCCTCATTCAAGCAGAGAGACATGGGGTCACCATTTTCTGTGGGACTGGGGTTCTTCAGAAATGGACCAATGAATAAAAATGACAATTTCTCATCTTCCGGTTCTATCTTGGACATGCAGGGATGTGGAGACAGAATGAATCCGCTTTTATAGCCCAAGTCTCCTAGAGCCCCAGAGTGTTGTGGAGATGAGGTACCCAAAGCTTCCCTATCTTCAGCAGGAAGTGAAAGCTAGTTGAGAAGGAAAGATGCATGGGCTTGCACAGGGTCCAATTGTGGGGACAAGGAGCTCTGTGTCAGATGTCAGCTGTGTGGATGGACAGTTTCCACCGAGAATGATGGGAGGACAGACATTACTTTCCAAGGTTACCTAAGCCAGGAGTCAAATGGGGACAAATCCAAACTGGGTGGGAATTTGCTCAGTCTCCGTTTGGAGTGTGTTGAAATCTGACTAAATGAATTTACACTGAGTGTAGGAGGCCAGCAGGGGCCCTGCCAGGTCCAGATGGAGAACCAGCTAGCCACTCCCTACTGTCACCAGGTTGGCACCTCAGTAAGATCCTGGGCTTAGGATCTTTCCTGGGTAGAAAGGGGGAATAAATTGGAGAAGGTGAATATGATTACATTTTGTACCTGAGTGACTAACACATGCTACATCGGACCTTTCCTGAGAGTGTGTAGATGATGTTCTGACCACTAGGTAGGTTGTAAGTTCAAATTATTTTATTAAAGAAACCAATTAAAATTATGTTTCTTGTATACCCCAAGTGAGTGATGCTGAGAATTCATACCTATTACATGTGGGCAAATGCTTGGTACACGTGAATGGTCATTACTGTTATCTGCAAGATCTAATTAACGTTCTGTCTCTTGTCACCTAAGAATTAAGTTGTAATTACAGTGGCTGTTCTGCCACACTATAAATAATTTCTACTAATACTATACTAGCAGAGAATTTTTCAGCTTCTAACCTGTTGGGAGAAGAGGATATAAATGCAGAAGGCTCACCAGATGGCCTCATTAAAAAACAACTCTGATTTTTATAAAGCATTCTTCACCATTCTCAACCTGAGTTAGTGTAACTGAGGCATTATGAGGGAAAAATGCCTTGAGAGAATCAGAAACTCTCAAAGAAAATTTTCTGATATGTTCATAGGAAAACATGTGCCTCTTGCTTGTGGTGTTTGTTGTGCTCTCTCCTGAGGTCCGTGGAGAACAGTCAGTTACCCGTCACCATCTGGCCAGGCTAATTCTGGGTGGCTGCAGCTGCAACCCAGTGTCTGGTAATCACAGCTCCAGGTCCTCTCCATACTAAATAGCTAGCTCAACTTGCTGCCTGGTGAGCAGATTCCACTACAGGCAGCTTCCCTTTCTAGTAGGAGACCCAGATTTCAAAGCACCAAAGAGCACTCTTGTAATTTATAAACCCAATACTATATATTTCCTTTCTCTCCTCTTAGTAGTCTATATTGGGCTTTCAAGACCACTCACCTGGACCACACATCTCACTGGATAAGTCTTCTTACATGGACTGGTCCCATAATTGGTCCCTCTGTTCTGATTTTCCATTCTATAATCTATCTTAATGCTAAATCCAGATTAATCATCCAAAAGCCCAAATCAAGCCATGTCACCTCCCAGCTCACAAACTTTCAGTGTTTCCCTGTTGGCTACAGGATAAATGCAGATTTCCTGGCTTAGCCTTCAAGGCTGTTTATTGTCTGATCCCAGTCTTGAGAAGCCATACGTTGTAATGGTTAAGAGCTCAGGTTGAGGTCACTGATACTAGTTCAAAACTCAGGTTCTCTGCTTTCTTAATATCTTTTCATCAAGGTGGCCACTCTTTCAGTTCACTCATCTTAAAATGAGATTAATAATACTTACACAACTGTTGTAGGGATTGAGTTAAATAAAAATAATTTGCCTAGTACCTTTGCACTGAAAATACTCATTAGACACAAGTGACAGTTACAATAATTGCAATTAACTTTTCAGCATTATTTTCCATTATTGGCCAATATTCCAGCTGCAATGCTTATTGAAGCAGTATACTATAGGTGGCTAAACATTAGGACTTTGTAATAAGACTGAGTTTAAATGCTGACTCTGCTACTTATTGTGCAAGTTGGGCAAGTTATTCATCATGCTGGGCTTCACTGTCCTTCTCAGTAAAATGGAAATAATAATAACTGCCTCATGGGAATGTTGTGAGTATTAAATGAGAGAATGCATGTGAAAAACTTAACAATTCTTGGAACAAAGTGCTAAGGAAAATTAAATATAGTTTCCTGTCCTGTTTTCACCTTATTTTAATATACTCTCTTTGAATGTACATTTTAAATTTTATTTGCATTTTTGCTTTGGTTTTTCTTTTCTTTGTCTATTCTAGAACCACCCAATAAACCTTACTCTTTTATTTGTAACTCTCCAGGTCCTACAGTCTTTGAACTATGATCAAATACTCAAATGTTTCCTTCTCCAAAAGTCTTCCATCATGTCTCAGCAAAAAACAATGCAAAAAAAAAATTATTTGGGGAGTATAAAGAAGTACCTTTCCAACACACCTGAGATTTTCTGGCCTGTGTATGTTTTATCTTATCAACTAAGTAATGAATTTCAAGGATTTAATCTTCATATTAACTCCATAGTAGAAGCTCAATAAATGCCTGTAGAACTGAATAAATTTAATCCAGTTTTCCCCCTCCCTTTTTGCCATAAGGCCCAGAAATTTAAGAATTAAAGCTGTGAAGTGGAAAGAAAGAAGGTTGGCTTTCCATTGGAAAGTGGATCAGTCCACAGCATTACCTTTGGCTCTTTCTTATTTCCTCTGGGGCCAGTTTTGAGTATTATGCCCTTATGAGAAAGGATTGTTGACTCAAAAGCGCTCAGCTGGGCAAGAAACAAATATCAAAAGCTCTTCCCCAGCAAACTCCACAGTCACTCTGCAGCTTCAGCCCTGCTATTTTCAATTTAACTGATGTGCTTAAACTAGTCCTGCTTTGTGCCTTTTCTGAATCTTGAAAAAGAGGCCTCTTGGGAGCTTAAAGTCTTATCTTCTACTCTTATCATTGCTGAGCCTACTGGAAGAAGCTCTCACTGGGCAACCCTCAATAAAAAGCCTCTCCCTGTCCCTTAAGAAAATGTCTAATCAGGAGAAATGCCCTATAGCACAGAGAGCCCTTAGAGGCTGCTGTATTCTTGATTTTGTATTGTCTTCCATAAAATTTTACTCTCAATGAGTGAGTGGGTCTTACATGAGGACTTACAAATTCCTCTGTATATGTTTACATTTGCCTCAATGATGAGGTTCTCAAAGGCAAGGGATTGAATGTCTTTGGCCCCACACAGACCTAAGCTCCAAAACTGGAAGGTCGAGTGATTGTGAACAAGTGACTTTGTGTCTTTGTGCTTTAGTTTTTTGTTTGTAGAATGGGGACAGGACCACCTAAGTCACAGAATCATTGTGAGCATTAAAGACCTGAGACCTTTACATAAAAGCCTCCATATAATCAGAAATACTTTTAATTAATTTACATTTGTGAAGGCAGTATACACTAGTGGTCAAGCATATACATTTTTGGCAAAAGGCCGACCTGGATTTAAGCCCTGACTTACTCACAGTAAACTGTGTGACTTCAGGAGAGGCATTCACCTTTGTGCCTTTGTTTCCTGACCTGTAAAGTTGAAATAACACCACTCCATGAACATCTATGGGAGATTAATGAGTTTGAGAAAGTAAAGTGCCTAGCACAGTACCTAGTCCACATGTGGCACTCAAATGTGTATGTCTTTCTCCTCTGTTTATATGCATTATTTCTCCAGTATCTACATTGTGCTTTACAAATTGTATGCTCATCACAAAAGTTGCAAATGAAAACTCTATATTCCTGTAGGCACTAATGCAGAACATTGCTGCACACCCTCCATCAGTGTTGGGTGTCATCCTATTCCTCCATCAGGAAGCTTTTCCTAACATTCTGGCCAAGCAGGGGCATTTCAAGAGGCTGTTTCTCCTCACTTACTGTTGCAACAGACCTAATTGGGCTGGTAACAACAGTGGACTCCCTTGGTGACAGAAGAGTGGTAAACACCCAAGAGGAACAGTTACAATTTCAAACTTGTAAGAGCTGAGAACTGCTAATTTCCTGCCAGCAAGACTGACATGGCTGCTTTTTAGTTGACCTCTTCAAGGGAAACCTCAGAAGGCCCATTGGGAGCTTTATAATGTACGGTGCAAAGAGGCCCTGAACTGATTTTGTTCAAGGGGAATTTTATTTGTGTTTATATTGCCTACTCGTGTGGAGAGGTGTTAGTAAACATACAGAGAACTTCTGTGCAAAGACATGAGGTTATAAATTTCAGACTTTACTCCCTAAAGGAAGAACAGAGAGCATTATCTGTGTCTCTATGTGATATTGAATAAGCACCTGCTATGTACTAAGCAATGAACTGGGTATTCAGACTATAGAGAGAATAAAGTACAGACTCCATTTTTAAGGAACTGGCCAATTTACAGGGGATATTGACACACATGGTATTCTTTATTCAGGGGCTTAAAATTAATTGCTCTTTCTTCTGTGCCCACATATAACTTGACTTTCATAACCCGCATAATAACAGTAATCACATTAATCTATTCCAGAAATAGAGATCAGTTTTTATGGGAATATTTGACCCCCACAATTCTCAACAGAGCAAGATCAGAGAGAGAATAAAACATACTTTCTTCTTTGGACTTTTCTCCAGTATCCACATGTTCTACTATAAAAAATGTTTACTCTTATACTAAGATGATAAATAAAAAGTGCTATTGTAGTTAAAGGTCAGAAATGGACTAAGGCCCCTGAAGTCATATTTTGGCAAAATGAAAATGCTACAATAAAATATTGATATTTCCTAAAAATAAGTTTAAAAGTACGTAAGGTCCTCTCTTTATTTGAAAAAAATATCTTGGGGGTATAAACTAAAATTGTAGTCTAAATACTTACGCTGCCCTAGGTTAAGAATGCCATCCACGTCTAGCATGCTTATCCAAATGAATGTTCCTTGTTGTCCTTGATTTTTCTGAAATACGTATTTTCTAGCACTGTTAAGGCTTCTGGCTTTCAAAAATTAATAGATTGGCATAATCAAAGGCAGAGGAAAGAGAACAAATTTTTGATGATAATTTCTTTGAAATGGCAGTGTTTCTGAAAAACTGAGTAGTGTAACTTCATTCCACAGATAAATCAACTGAGAACATGAAGGCCACATAGTAAATCACAAAACTAAGATTAAAATTTGTATCTGCCCCTCAAAGTGGTGCCGTTTCCATGAATAAAGTCACTAAACAAATTAGGAGTCACAGTTTCTGAAACGTACAAATGAACTTGTTAGGGTCTGAGAGTTCTATTACCCAAATGAGTTAATAAAAGTTTATTCATTCACACAATCATTCATTAAATATTTTCAAACTTATTGCTATATGTCAGGTAATTTTCTAATTTCTGTGGAAATAAGTAGGGGAACTAGAACTGGTCCCTGCCTTCCTGGTCTAGTGGCACACTGCAGAAGAAGTACTTGGATCTCAATATCAGGCTTTTTAATTTTTTACAAGGTGTGCCTTTATTACAATGTTCCACTAAAAAACTGAATATAGCTTTCTTCAGCTTGGTCTGCAAGTATCTACCAGAAGGAATAGGAATGTTTTCAAAAGATATGGTGGCCATAAAATGATTCTGTTCTTTCTATTTTACCTTTTTGAAGGACTAAGCCTAGTTATGCTGACTTCCCATTGATGCATCAACTTCATTTTAAGAAATTATAATCAGGAAATAGTGAAAATAAATGTAGGCCAGGCATGGTGGCTCATACCTATAATCCTAGCACTTGGGGATGCCAAGGCAGGAGGATCACTTGAGCCCAGGAGTTCTAGACCATCCTGGACAATAGAGTGAAACCCTGTCTGTACTAAAAATGGAAAAAGTTAACCAGGTATGGTGCTGCGCATCTATAGTCCCACCTACTCTGGAGGCTGAGGCAGGAGAACTGCTTGAGCTCAGGAGTTTGAGGCCGCAGTGAACCATGATCACACCATTTCACTCCAGCCTGCGTGACAGAGCAAGATCCTGTCTCAATAAATGAATAAGAAAATAGATGCATATCTAAAGATGTTCACTATAGCCTCATTTATAAGATAGCAAAAGAAAAAACAACCTCCATTCTTCATAATTAGGGACTGATTAAATAAAGAACAATACAACAATATGATATAGTACTTTCTAATTGGTAAAAATAATCTTTTAGACAATTTCTTTTTAAATTTTAGGGTTATTTTTCCTGTCTCTGTGAAGAATGTCATTGGTATTTTGATAGGAATTGCATTGACTCTGTAGATTGTTTTAGGCAGTAAGGGCATTTTAAGAATTTTTTTCAATGCATGAACATGGACTATTTTTCCATTTTCTTGTGTGTCCTCTTCAATTTCTTTCATCAATGTCTTACAGTTTTCATTGTAGATATCTTTAACTTTTTGAGTTAAGTTTATTCCTAGGTAATTTATCTTATTAATATTAGTAGCTATTGTGAATGGGATTACTTTCTTGGTTTCTTTTTCGGATTGTTTGCTGTTAGCATGCAGATATGCTAATGACTTTTGTAAGTCGATTTTGTGTCCTGCAACATTACTGAAGACACAGAATAGTCAAAGCAATCCTAAGCAAAAAAACAAAGCTGGAGACATCACATTACCTGACTTCAAATTATAATACAAAGCTATAATAACCAAAATAGCCTGATATTGTCATAAAAACAGACACATAGACCAATGGAACAGAATACAGAACCCAGAAGTAAATTCATGAATTTACAGACAACTCATTGTCGACAAGGTACCAAAAACATACATGGAGAAAGGACAGTCTCTTCAAAAAATAGTGCCATCTCCACTAGAACAGGCACTGGTATCCATGGCTGAAAGACCCATAGATTGTTCACATCACAGGAATCTGTGCAGACACCTCCCAGTACCAGCCCAGAGCCAGGTAGACTCGCTGGGTGGCTAGACCCAGAAGAGAGACAACAATCACTGCCGTTTGGCTCACTGGAAGCCACATCCATAGGAAAGGGGGAGAGTACTACATCAAGGGAACACCCTGTAGGACAAAAGAATCTGAACAACAGCCTTCAGCCCCAGATCTTCCCTCTGACAGAGCCTACCCAAATGAGAAGGAACCAAAAAACCAACCCTGGTAATATGACAAAACAAGGCTCTTCAACACCCCTCAAAAATCACACTAGTTCACCAGCAATGGATCCAAACCAAGAAAAAATCCCTGATTTACCTGAAAAAGAATTCAAGAGGTTAGTTATTAAGCTAATCAGGGAAGGACCAGAGAAAGGCAAAGCCCAATGCAAAGAAATCCAAAAAAATGATACAAGAAGTGAACAGAGAAATAGTCAAGGAAATAGGTAGCTTAAAGAAAAAACAATCAAAAATTCAGGAAATTTTGGGCACACTTTTAGAAATATAAAATGCTCTGGAAAGTCTCAGCAATAGAACTGAACAAACAGAAGAGAGAAATTCACAGCTCAAAGACAAGGTCTTTTAATTAACCCAATCCAATAAAGACAAAGAAAAAAGAATAAGAAAATATGAACAAAGTCTCCAAGAAGTCTGGGATTATGTTAAATGACCAAGCCTAAGAATTAACAGTGTTCCTGAGGAAGAAGAGAATTCTAAAAGCTTGGAAAACATATTTGGGGGAATAACTGAGGAAAACTTCCCTGGCCTTGCTAGAGACCTAGACATCTAAATACAAGAAGCACAAAGAACCGTTGGAAAATTCATCGCAAAAAGATCTTCACCTGGGCACATTGTCATCAGGTTATCCAAAGTTAAGATGAAGGAAAGAATCTTAAAAGCTGTGAGACAGAAGCACCAGGTAACCTATAAAGGAAAACCTATCAGATTAACAGCAGATTTCTCAGCAGAAACTCTACAATCTAGAAAGAATTGGGGCCCTATCTTCAGCCTCCTCAAACAAAACAATTTTCAGCCAATAATTTTGTATCCAGCAAAACTAAGCATCATATATGAAGGAAAGATACAGTCATTTTCAGACAAACAAATGCCGAGAGAATTCACCATTACCAAGCCACCACTACAAGAACTGCTAAAAGGAGCTCTAAATCTTGAAAAAAATCCTGGAAACAAATCAAAACAGAACCTCTTTAAAGCATAAATCACACAGGACTTGTAAAACAAAAATACTTGTTAAAAGCAAAAATAAAAAACAAACAAAAAACACAAAGTATACAAGTAACAAAAAGCATGATGAATGCAATGGTACCTCACATTTCAATACTACTGTTGAATATAAATGGCCTAAACGCTCTAGTTAAAAGATACAGAACTACAGAATGGATAAGAACTCACCAACCATCTGCTGCCTTCAAGAGGCTCACCTAACATATAAGGACTCAAATAAACTTAAAGGATCGGAAAAAGGCATTTTGTGCAAATGGACACCAAAAGTGAGCCGGGGGTAGCCATTCTTTTTTCAGACAAAACAAATTCTAAAGAAACAGCAGTTAAAATAAACAAAGGGACATTATATAATGGTAAAAGGCCTTGTCCAACAGGAAATTATCACAATCTTAAACATGTATGCACCTAGCACTGGAGCTCCCAACTTTATAAAGCAATTACTAACAGACCCAAGAAATGAGATAGAAAGCAACACAATAATAGTGGGGGTCTTCAATACTCCACTGACAGCACTAGACAGGTCAACAAAACAGAAAGTCAACAAAGAAACAATGGATTTAAACTACATCTTGGAATAAATGTACTTAACAGATGTATACAGAACATTTCATCCAACAACTGCAGAATACACATTCTATTCAACAGTGCATGGAACTTTCTCCAAGACAGACCATATGATAGGCCATAAAATGAGCCTCAATACTTTTAAGAAAATTAAAATAATATCAAGCACGCTCTCAGACCACAGTGGAATAAAACTGGAAATCAACTCCAAGAGGAAACTTCAGAACCATGAAAATACATGGAAATTAAATAACCTTCTCCTGAATGAGCATTGGGTCAAAAATGAAATCAAGATGGAAATTTAAAAATTATTTGAATTGAATGACAATAATGATACAACTTATCAAAACCCCTGAGATACAGCAAAGGCGGTGCTAAGAGTGAAGTTCATAGCCCTAAGCACCTATATAAAAAAGACTGAAAGAGCACAAACTGACATTCCAAGGTCACGTCTCAAGGAACTAGAGAAGCAAGAACAAACCAAGCCCAAACCCAGCAGAATAAAGGAAATTACCAAGATCAGAGCAGAACTAAATGAAAGTGAAAGGAAAAAATACAAAAGATAAATGAAACAAAAAATTGGTTCTTTGAAAAGATGAATAAAATTGATAGACCATTAGCAAGATTAACCAGGAAAAGAAGAGAGAAAATCCAAATAACCTCACTAAGGAATGAAACAGGAAATATTACAATTAACACCACTGAAATACAAAAGATCATTCAAGGCCACTATGAACACCTTTACGCCCATAAACTAGAAAACCTAGAAGAGATGGATAAATTCCTGGAAAAATACAGCCCTCCTAGTTTAAATCAGGAAGAATTCGATATCCCGAACAGACCAATAACAAGCATTTAAATTGAAATGGTAATTTAAAAATTACAAACAAGAAAAAGTCCAGGACCAGATGGATTCACAGCAGAATTCTACCAGACATTCAAAGAAGAATTGGTACCAATCCTTTTAACACTCTTCCACAAGATAGAGAAAGAAGGAACCCTCCCAAATTCATTTTATGAAGCCAGCATCACCCTAATACCCAAACCAGGAAAGGGCATAACCGAAAAAGAAAATTACAGATTGATACCCTTGATGAACATTGACGCTCCTTAACAAAATACTAGCTAACTGAATCCAACAACCTATCAAAAAGATAATCCACCATGATCAAGTGGGTTTCATAACAGGGATGCAGGGATGGTTTAACATATGCAAGTCAATAAATGTGATACACCACATAAACGGAATTAAAAACAAAAATCACACAATCATCTCAATAGACTCAGAAAAAGTATTCAACAAAATCCAGCATCACTTTATAATAAAAACTCTCAGCAAAATCGGCATACAAGGGACATATCTTAATGTAATAAAAGCCATTGATGACAAACCCACAGCCAACATAATACTGAATTTGGAAAAGTTAAAAGCATTCCCTCTGAGAACTGGAACAAGACAAGGATGCCCACTCTCACCACTCCTCTTCAACATAGTACTGCAAGGCCTAGCCAGAGCAATCAGACAAAAGAAAGAAATAAAGGGCATTCAAAGCTGTAAAGAGGAAGTCATACTGTCACTATTTGCTGACCATATGATTGTTTACCTTGAAAATGCTAAGGACTCCTCCAGAAAGCTCCTAAAACTGATAAAAGAAATCAGCAAACTTTCCAGTTACAAGATTAAAGTACACAAATCAGTAGCTCTTTTATACATCAACAGCAACCAAGCAGAAAATCAAATCAAGAACTCAACCCCTTTTACAATAGCTGCAAAAAATAAAATAAAATACTTAGAAATATACATAACCCAGGAATTGAAAGTCCTCTACAAGGAAAACTACAAAACACTGCTGAAAGAAATGATAGATGACACAAACAAATGGAAACACATCCCATGTTCATGGATGGGTAGAATCAATATTGTGAGAATTACCATACTGCCAGAAGCAATCTACAAATTCAATGCAATCCTCATCAAAATACCACCATCATTCTTCACAGAATTAGAAAAAACAATTCTAAAATTCATATGGAACCAAAAAAGAGCTCACATAGCCAAAGCGAGACTAAGCAAAAAGAACAAATCTGGAAGCATCACGCTACCTGATTTCAAACTATACTATAAGGCCGTAGTCACCAAAACAGCATGGTACTGGGATAAAAATAGGCACATAGACCAATGACACAGTATAGAGAATCCGGAAATAAACCCAAATACTTACAGCCAACTGAACTTTGACAAAGCAAACAAAAACATAAAGTGGGGGAAAGGACACCTTTTTGAACAAATGGTGCTGGGATAATTGGCTAGGCACATGTAGGAGAATGAAACTGGACCTTCATCTCTCACCATATAAAAAAATCAACTCAAGCTGGATTTAGATGATTTAGGACTTAAACCTAAGACCTGAAACTATACAAATTCCAGAAGATAAGATTGGAAAAACCCTTCTACGCATTGGCTTAGGCAAGGATTTCATGACCAAGAACCCAAAAGCAAATGCAATAAAAACAAAGATAAATAGCTGGGACCTAATTAAACTAAAGAGCTTTTGCATGGCAAAAGGAGCAGGCAGCAGAGTAAACAGACAACCCACAGAGTAGGAGAAAATCTTCACAATCTATTCATCTGACAAAAGACTAATATCCAGAATCTACAATGAACTGAAACAAATCAGTAAGAAAAAAAATAATCCCATCAAAAAGTGGGCAAAGGACATGAATAGACAATTCTCAATAGAAGATATACAAATGACCAACAAACCAACACACATATGAAAAAATGCTAAATATCACTAATGACCGGGGAAGTGCAAATCAAAACTACAATACCACCTTACTCATGCAAGAATGGCCATAATCAAAAGAATCAAAAAACAGTAGATGTTGGCATGGATGCAGTGAACAGGGAACACTTCCACACTGCTGTTGGGAATGTAAACTAGTAAAGCCACTATGGAAAACAGTGTGGAGATTGCCTAAAGAACTGAACTACCATTTGGTCCAGCAGTCCCACTACTGGGTATCTACCTGGAGGAAAATCAGTCATTATTTGAAAAAGATACTTGCACAAGCATGTTTATAGTGGCACAATTCACAATAGCAAAATCGTGGGACCAACCCAAATGCCCATCAATCAATGAGTGGATAAAGAAACTGTGATATATATATATATGGATATATATATAATGGATATATATATATATGGATATATATATAATGGATATATATATATGGATATATATATAATGGATATATATATATATGGATATATATATAATGGATATATATATATGGATATATATATAATGGATATATATATATATGGATATATATATAATGGATATATATATATATGGATATATATATAATGGATATATATATGGATATATATATAATGGATATATATATATGGATATATATATAATGGATATATATATATGGATATATATATAATGGATATATATATATATGGATATATATATAATGGATATATATATATGGATATATATATAATGGATATATATATGGATATATATATAATGGATATATATATATGGATATATATATAATGGATATATATGGATATATATAAAATGGATATATATATGGATATATATAATGGATATATATATGGATATTTATATAATGGATATATATATATGGATATATATATAATGGATATATATAATGGATATATATATAATGGATATATATATATGGATATATATATATGGATATATATATAATGGATATATATATATGGATATATATATAATGGATATATATATATGGATATATATATAATGGATATATATATATGGATATATATATAATGGATATATATATGGATATATATATAATGGATATATATATATGGATATATATATAATGGATATATATATATGGATATATATATGGATATATATATATGGATATATATATGGATATATATATAATGGATATATATATATGGATATATATATAATGGATATATATATATGGATATATATATAATGGATATATATATGGATATATATATAATGGATATATATATAATGGATATATATGTATGGATATATATGTATGGATATATATATAATGGATATATATGTATGGATATATATATAATGGATATATATATATGGATATATATATAATGGATATATATATATGGATATATATATAATGGATATATATATATGGATATATATATAATGGATATATATATGGATATATATATAATGGATATATATATGGATATATATATAATGGATATACATATATGGATATATATATATGGATATACATATAATGGATATATATATATGGATATACATATAATGGATAGCTATATATGGATATATATATAATGGATAGATATATATGGACATATATATAATGGATAGATATATGGATATATGTATGGACATATATATATGGACATATATATAATGGATATATATATGTCCATATATATAATGGATATATATATATGGACATATATATAATGGATATATATATATGGACATATATATAATGGATATATATATATGGACATATATAATGGATATATATATGGACATATATATAATGGATATATATATATGGACATATATATAATGGATATATATATGGACATATATAATGGATATATATATATGGACATATATATAATGGATATATATATGGACATATATATAATGGATATATATATATGGACATATATATAATGGATATATATATATGGACATATATATAATGGATATATATATATGGACATATATATAATGGATATATATATATGGACATATATATAATGGATATATATATATGGACATATATATAATGGATATATATATATGGACATATATATAATGGATATATATATGGACATATATATAATGGATATATATATGGATATATATATAATGGATATATATATATGGATATATATATAATGGATATATATGTATGGATATATATATAATGGATATATGGATATATATATAATGGATATATATATATGGATATATATATAATGGATATATATATGGATATATATATTGGATATATATATGGATATATATATGATGGATATATATATATGGATATATATATGATGGATATATATATGGATATATATATGATAGATATATATATGGATATATATATGATAGGTATATATGTGGATATATATATGATGGATATATATATATGGATATATATATGATGGGTGTATATATATGGATATATATATGATGGGTATATATATATGGATATATATGGATATATATGTGTATTAATTTCTGTTAATTCATTCCTTTTTATGGCTGCATAGTATTCCATTGTGTGTGTATATATGTGTGTGTATACACACACACATATATACACACATACACACCCAATGGAATACTACGCAGCCATAAAAAGGAATGAATTAACAGCATTTGCAGTGACCTGGATGAGACTGGAGACTTATTCTAAGTGAAGTAACTCAGGAATGGAAAACCACACATCGTATGTTCTCATTTGTTCTTATGTTCTTATATGAGGGAGCTAAGCTATGAGGATGCAAAGGTGTAAGAATAATACAATGGACTTTGGGGACTTGGAGGAAAGAGTGGGAGCAGGGTGAGGGATAAAAGACTACAACAGTGCAGTGTATACTGCTCGATTGAAGGGTGCACCAAAATCTCAAAAATCACCACTAGAGAACTTACTCATGTAACCAAATACCACCTGTACCCCAATAAAAAATAATACAATAATAAAAAAAATCAGATCAACCTTTCTTCAACTGAAGTGGCCACTTAAGTTAGGAAGATACTCATTCATTTATTCATTCTTTCAACAAATGTTATCAGTATCTAGGACTCTGTGAGACCCTGAATGTATTATTAGATGAGTGATTGAAATAGAGTTTCTGCCCTTATGAAGTTGCTGTTTGTGAAGGAACCAGGCAATAACAAAGGAACAAACCAGAATCCAATGGTTTCTGTTGTGGTCAGTGCTACAAGCATGTTGCAGAGATATCCACTGAGATGGTCACAGAGGCAGTCGTAAAGGGAGGACATCTAAATGCAGATTTGGAAAAGGAGACTCATCCCACCCTGGGGAGAGTGGAGGAAAGAATATTCCAGAGCAAGAGCAAGAGTCCTAAGGCAGGAGAGAGGTTGGGCTGTTTAAAAAACTGAGATGAGGCCAGTGGCCCTGGTGTGGAGCAAGCTTTAGGGAGCTTGGTGCAAAAGAGTTGGGTGGGGCTGTGCCAGCATGGAAGAGGCAGGGATCCCAGAACACAACGGACAGGTCATCATAAGCAGGATAAGGAGCTTCTTCCATTACGTCAGGAAGGAAAGAGGAAAGCATGTGGGTAGACACAGGTAAGTCATGTAAGTGGGTCTGGCTGCAGGAAGTTGAAAGAAATGACTTTCTCTTTTTTTTCTGAAAGTAGAAAATGAGCGCATCTGCTGACAGGGAAGGGAAAGATGGATGTAGCTGAAGTTTAAAGAGATGTGGCAGTGTTTGAAATAGCCCCACTGAAGAACTAGGGAAAGAGAGAGAGAGGGAACGTGACCAAGAGAGAGAGCTGACTAAGGAAATAGAGATTGCCGAGCAGCACCTAGGTCCCAACTGGTAGGAGGCTGTGAATTTATAGTTTTAATAATAGAAATTTAAGTCTTTGGCCAGCAGGTTATAGAACTGCAAGTATGGTCTCTCTTATTTATGTAAAATCGTATGCATATATCTTGGAGCACATAGGCAAAGAGGGATGTCTAGAAGAAAATTCACCAACATGTCAAACAGTAGCTACTTAAGGGTTGAGTGATTTTTAAATGTATACATTATTCTTTGTTGTTAGAATTATTTATTATGACTCATTTCGTTGCCAGATTTATTTCATTTTTGCACATTAGAATTTGTCATATTGCTAATGGAGGGGGATTTAGAGCATCACAGATTTCTAGGTTCTAAAAGGGACCATCTTGCATTACCCTCTCCTTTAAAGATGAAGAAAGTGAGGCTCAGAAGGCAGAATTTCCTTCTTTAAAGTTTTAGATGAATTAACTACAAAGATGGGTATGTCTTAGGTCTCCTAATTCCTACTCAAGGTTCTCTCCTCTATGTTTTGCTGAGTTCAATAGGGTATTAAATTTAAAATAATACATAGAAGACTATGTTTAATATGGATATTGAAAGCACTTTTTACATAATGACATAACCTGTTTGATGACAATACTTCAAAGTATTCACATATGTACTTATATATACACACACATACAGATATATACATACACACACAACTTTAAATCCAGATTGCATTCTCTGCAGCAGTGGTCCCCAACCTTTTTGGCACCGGGGACTGGTTTCATGGAAGACAATTTTTCCATGGACGGGGTGGTGGCAGGGAGATGGATGGTTTTGAGATGAGACTGTTCACCTCAGATCATCAGGCCTTAGAGTCTCATAAAAAGCGTGCAACCTAGATCCCTCACTTGCACAGTTCACAATAGGGTGAATGCCGCTGCTGATCTGACAGGAGGCAGAGCTCAGGCGGTAATGCTCATAGTGGTCTGTGGCCCGGGGGTTGGGGACCCCTGCTCTACATTATCTACTTTTATAGTTAAAAGCTGGCTAAAACTTTCTCTAGATTCCACATCTAGAATTTCCATGGAGAAGTTGATCTGGTTATTCCCTTACCACAATTATCCCCATTATCAGCCAGTGGTTGTCAGGGGAACAGATAAAATTTCCCAAACTGACAATTGAGATTCACAAAATATATTACATGTCATTTGTTTTTATATTGAGATATTAAAGGGAAAATCATAACTAATTAAAAACAGCAAGAAAGCAAATAGATTATTAACCAAAACAACAACAACAAAAAGCCACCACCTTCTCCTGGCATCTATTCATTCACTAGTACACATTCAACTTGACATATCTGATTTTTTGAAAAATGTAGGAAGGACACCTGTATTAAATGACATCTATGTGTTTTCTGAGTGGTTTTAAGTTAACAGGACACACTGAGAGTACAGGGAACAGCTCATTAATATCCCCTCTAACACATTAGTATAAGTGTTTTTAAGCCAAGCATCCAAAGCAAGATACTCTTAGGGTCTAAGCATGCACCAGGAGTCTCCTTTCTGATTTCTTTCTGGGAAGCCAACCCTCCTGACTTTCAAGCCATGTGGTTCATATAGGGCTCCACACCTTGTTCTAGGGCTGGAATTCAGACCCAGGTCTCAGCCAGCTAGTGCTCCCAGAGTAACCTCAGGATTGGCTCTGTGTTGGACATGAGAGGCCATCAGAGCCATTGGGACAGCATGAATATTTTTCTGAGGCCTTGGAGCAAGGAAAGATATTCTTCCCACTGGCCTTGGATCTGAGAGGACATAGGCTGAGGCTGCCATAGTCATCTTGACAACATCAGCAAGAATCTATGTGAAATAGGAAGCTACACAGGTGAAAGCAGACCTGAAAGACTGAGAAAAAAAATGATGAGGTTAAAAGTATGAGATTTCCAATTTTTAAAGATCAAAATTGCCAAATAATTTTAAATACATATGGTTCAACTCAGTCAATTCTAATGACTATGATTTGAACTTCCAACCTAAAGCCAGTTATATCCTTGGACTTCTCAATCATGTAAGCCAATAAATTCCCTCATATGTAGGGAGGTTTGCATCCTTCACTTTTTTAATTGGATAAAAACAATAAGAGTCTACTTTCCTCCTCAAATCTGTCTTCTGAGAAGAAAACAAAACAAATAAGGAGACCAAAGGTGAGAGAGATGAGAATGACTTTGTCTCCACTATACCAATGGAAAAAAGAAGAGTATACGAGGCAGTTGGGAGGGATTCTGGGGTGGGGAGTTGGAGGCAGGAAGCTTGCAGGGCTTGGTAGTGGGTAGCTCTTCCCTAAACTGAGCTGGGTATGGAGTCTCTGCTTGAGAAAATATTTACTCAGCCTGAGGACTGAAGAGTGGGTACACAGAAGAGGGCTTTAAATACAGTCTGTTGTCAGGCAAATACCGTCTCAGACAGCCACAAAGCAGGCAGAAGATGGCCACTTTACTTATTTGTGTTATACACACAATGCATATGCATGTCTAGGAAACTAGAACCCCAGTAGTTTGTAGGATAGAACAAAGACTAGGATAAAGTGAGTAGCACAGAGAGAACTCTGGAGTAAGCAGTGTAGAGGGTGCTTCTTGAGTATTCAGCAGAGGAGTGGTCAGCACATGCATGTGAGAAAGCTGCCCATGTCTAGGAGAGGACCACCCAACAGATTAGATGGGGGAATATCTGATGCTCACACAGGGCTGGGGTCACCAGCCAGAATGGAAAACCTGTCACTCACAGGCATTATGTAGAAGACCCAGAAGGGTCTTGCCTCAGAAGCAGGGAGTAATTAGCACTAGACTAAACACCTCTCTGGTCCTACTTAACAAATATTACAAGTAAGACCTGAACAAATGGAACAATTTCCAAATAATTTAACTGATTCTCAGAATAAAGCTTAATAATAGTCATAGAAATTTTTAAAATCCAGAATCAAGCAAGGTAAAAATCAAAATATCTGGTATCCAATCAAGGATGAGCAAACATGCAAACACACAGGAAAATACAACCCACAATGAGGAGAAAAATCAATTGAAATTGATCCAGAAGAAAAATAGATGTTAACATTAGCAGACAAGGACATGAAAACAGCTGTAACTGTATTACAGATGTTCAAGAATGTGAGTAGAGACATTTGAAGATAAAAACAACCAACCAACCAAAACCCCAAATTGAACTTGTAGGGCTAAAAACTGTAATTTCTGAAGTTGAAAATAGATTTGGTAGAATTAATTACAGATTAGAAGTGCAGAAGAAAAGATTGGTGAGTTTGGAAACATAGCAAAGGAAACTATCCAAAATGAAACACAGATAGAATAAAGAATTTAAAAAATGAACAGCACATCAGTGATCTGTGGGACCAATTCAAGAAGCCTAATTATGAGAAACTGAAGTTTATAGAAGGGGAGGGCAAAAAGGAAATTTGGAAAATAATGATCGAAACTTGATGAAAACTATAAAATTTATAATTTAATGAAAATTCATAATTCAATGAAAATTATAAAACTATAATTCTATGGATCAAGGAAGTCTAATGAATTTCCAGGCACAATAAACATGAAGAAAACCATACCAAAGTACATCATAGTTAAATTGTTCAAAGCATATGATAAAGAAGAAAATCTTAAATGCACCCAGGGAGAAAAAACACATTATGTACAGAGGAACAAAGATAAGAATTACAGAAAATTTCTTGTTAGAAGCAGTGCAAGTAACAAGACAGTGGAGCAACATCTTTAAAATACTTAAAGCAAAACCCCTTGCAATCTAGAATTTGATACCCAACAAAAATTTCTTTAGAAAACAAAGATGACATAGACTTTTTCAGACATAATAAGGCTGAAAACATATACCACCAACAGACATACACTAAAAAAGATGTTATAGAAAGTCTCAAACAGAAGGCAAATTATTTCAGATGAAATGTGGATCTGTACATAGAAGTGAAGAAGACTGGAAATGGTAATTAAGTAATTTATTATGTCAATTATATCTCAATCGAGTTGTTAAAAAATAAAATATGTGTAAGACAATAAAATTTGCTTGAGAACATCCGTTGAATATCTGCTATATGTTTGATATTTTGTGTTGATGACATCACCATTAATTAGATATATTTCTTGTTCTAGAATATCTTATAGACCACCCACAATAAATGAGCCCACAATAAAAAGTTCCAACAATTACAAAGCAAACAAACAAAAAATAGTTAAGTTTCTTTTCATCTCTCAACTTAAATGCCAAAGCAAAATTAGGGATTTATTCAAGTATTTCTTGTATTTAATTCATACCCAGACCCTCTTCTTCCTATTCCTTTTTTTCTAATGTTACTGAAGATTGTCTTCCTTTTCTCTTTGTCCTTCAAAGTCCTTTACTTGGATAAAAATCCTTATTCATTATTTTCCTCTAATGTGAGCAAGATTAAAAGCCATGAACTATGTTCTTCTCAAGTCTGATATCAGATCTCTATTAGTCCCTCAGTACCAAATGCAATTAGACGAGAGTCCATGTTTTTTTCTCTAAAGCAGCTTTCTAAATAGGCTTCCCCCTAGGAATCTTTTCGACACAGAAATTCTCACTTCATCTCAATGTGTGACCTCTTTTATGAAAACTTAGTATATGAAAATCAAAATTTACAGAACTTGTAAATTGAAGGAGGATTATCTGAATTAGAAAAGACTCATGAAAATTTCCTTCAACTTTAATGAAAAAATAGATTATTTGACAGAAAGGCTGAGGTGAGGGGATGGCAGGGAAAGGAGGGATGGTGAAACTGCCTGCTACAGGCTGACAAAGCTGCTAATTAAAGAGCAAGCCAAGAGGAGAAGGAAACATTGCTGAAATTACAACGTCAGTCAACGCTAAAATATGAATGTATTATTATTACACAGCTTCTGGGGAAACATTAAGGAATGAAGGAATTAAAGTAATCTCAGCACTTTGTTAATAATAGTAGTGACCATTTTAAAAGTGATTTTTCAGGAAGACACTTGGTTTGAATAGAAACTTCTCATTTAAGAAGGTGGTAAGGGTGATGGGGAACGTAATATAGGAACCCCATAATATAAGAACTGGGGATGGGAAGTCAGACTGCCTGAGTTTGAGTCCTGACTCATTCTTGTAATTTGTGTGTGACTCCAGGTGAATAACTTACCCTCTGGGCCTGTCTTTCCTCATCTGTAAAATGCAGACAATAATTCTATCCCCTCTTCTGGATTATTGTGAAAACTAATTGGACACTGTAATATCCAACATTGAATAAAGTGCAAGATTACTTTCAAATACAGCTACATGAGTATATTGAGAAAACTCACTAACGAGAGATGCTTTCACTCAGCACAGTGCCTAGCACAGACCAAGTATTCAGTATACGACAATTATTATTCTTATTGTCTCAGAAACTTCTTCCAGTTATTCTCTTTACCAAGGAGAATGTAAATTTTATAATTTAAGAAAACAAGCACAATGCAAAGATGACAGTTGAAAAAAAAGGCAAAGCTCAAACACCTCTATCCCTTCCCTAGACCAGTGGATGTGCCTTCCTGAAGTCTAAGCCAGGTTGATGCCAAACTGATGATTAACATCATCTGCCTCCCAAGTGCAAAACCTTTCATTTGTATGAACTCCATCTAAAATTGGGCAAAGAAACTTAATCCTTTTCAAGGATAAGGGAGAGAGAGCTTTGATTGATTTCTTTGCAGTTTGAAGTCATAATTAAGCATATTGAGTTCTCTGCTAACTTTGATCTTTATCATTATAATGAACTCCTTGGTAAATTTTAATGGACCATCTACAAACTAATTTTATATTGTTTTTTTTTAATCACTGGTAAATCTGATAGAAAGAGGCAGGATATGTATCAGTGAAAATTCCTAGGGATCTGTCAGTAGGCTCTGCTGGTGAAAGAGCTGTCAGAAAAGAAGCCACCTGCCTTAGTACAGCCATCCTATTTATAATGACAGCCTCTTTAATCTTTCAGGAGTGAGGACCACAGGATTGCTTTAAATTCAAACATATTGAAAGGGAGCATATGGAGAATCCTCTCCAAAGAGTGATGCTTTCTTCCTTTCCCCAAAGGCTTGTTCCTGTGGGCTGCAGTCAGCTGGTACCTGAACCTGAAGTGACACCTCGAATCAAGGAGCCTGACATACATTCATGAGATGCATAAGACAGCAGTCCTTGCCTCCTGGGACTTACAAAAGATGAAAAAGGTACAAATGTTACTCTTATAAGATGCTGTAAAAGAAAAGGTGCTTTGAGAATCCAAAGGCTCTTGGGTTAATGGAGGAGAAGCTGAAAATTTGTTGGAGATGGAGAAGTGGCATCTAAACTGGGCCTTGAAGGATGGGTTAGACACTGGCAGGTGAAAATGCAGAGATTGTGGTGGATGGGGCATTTCTGTTGCAAAGACTGGCATGGGAGGACACTGAATGACCAAATATGGTTTTAACATCTTTAGCCATTTTGCCAGGACTGAGGGATTTCTTGAGACTCATGACTTTCCATTTTAGAACCAAGAAAGTCCATGGCAATCCAGGATAAGTTATCATTCTAGGATATGCAAGAAGGGCTGGAAGGGGTTCTGAGAGTATCTAACAACTCGATTTGACAAGGGCGGAGTTTCTGAGAGGTAGTATGTCGGTAGGACACCTGCATCTCAAATACCTGGGATGCTTGTTACAAATAAAAATGCCTAGGCCCCACCCCTAATGTACTAAATCAGAATTTCTGGCGGTGGGACTGAAGTGTATATGTATTAAAGAATTTCTCCAGGTTGTTATTTATCACAATGTAGTTTGAAAACTGGTAGAAAACATAAAATTTTTGTAAGGGAAAGAGTCTAAAACAAAAACCTCATATATGCACTGCTTAAATATTCAACAAGCTTTCAATTGTTTGGAGTACAAGGAATAAACTCTTTTTCCTGTCATAATGCTTATTGGTTGTCAACTGCTGTGTAACGAATTTGTCCAAAAATTAGCCGCTTAAAACAGCAAACATTACTATTCACATAATTTCTGAAGGTCAGGGATTAAGTACTAGTTTAGCTGGATGGTTCTAGCTCAGGGTATCTCATGACATTGCAGTCAAGCTGTCAGCTTGGGCTACAGTCATCCCCAGGCTCAGATGAAGCTGGAGAATATACTTTCAAGGTCACTCATGCAATTGTACACAGGCTCATTCCCTCCCTGGCTATTGCCTGGAGGCTTTAGTCTCTTGCCTCATGAGCCTCTCCATCAGGCAGACCACCAAATCAGTGCAATGTGGGAGGGGACTGCATAAAGATTTGAATACCAGAAGGGCACTGGGATCATCTTGGAGGGTAGCTACTACATGTCATTCCCAAACTGCACACATTATATAGCTCTGGAAACTGAGGCTCCGATAGAATATAACTTTCTCCACTGTTCTATAAGTAATATGGCAAGCCAGGACTGAAATCAAGATCTGTTTGAACCTCAACTTGTACAAAATCTTTTAGGTTTGCAGGGATACTGGTTTGTCTCATTGTCGTGTAATGTAATTATAGATTTAACATTAAGATTAATATTAAATAAAATTAATTAATCAAATAAAAGAACAGAAATTTAGCTTCTAAAAAGGCAAACTGTTCATGACAAATTCTTTACTTTTCTTCCAGTGAGACTGATGTTTTTACTTAAAAAAAATATTATGGTACTTATAGCCCCAAGAGAAAGAAAATTTGAGTATTCTGCATGAGTCATTCATATGATTCTCACTTGTGATATTTTTAAATCACAGAATTCTTACTGGGAGGCTCCAGGAGAAAGACAAAAATCTTTTTCACAAGAAATGAAAGGTTGTAGCATGCCCTGCAATTTAGAGAATAAATTCCCTTGTAGGTTATGCCATTTCTTTGGCCTGGTCTTTCTTTTGCTCATAGCAATTCAGACATTGTTAAAAGAGGAAAAATACATAACAATGACTAGTGATTTAAAATTTCTTACACACACACACACACACACACACTTTCTTTTTCTTGCTTACTTAGCTCTCAAGGTGACTGAAGGTCTTACTGTTTGGGGAGCTGGACTAGAATGAGTTATGTCTTTCTTTCTCCCCTTAGTTTCCAAATGCTTTCCCTATAAGAGAACCCATTTGCAGAAAAGGATCTTCTAGCAGTCATTTACAACACAATATAAAATTAACCCAGCTGTTGCTTTTTTCAAAAAAAATTTGCCATTTAAATGTATCACTGCTGCAGAATAAACAGCTTTTTAAAACAGTCCTAGAATAAGAAAAGGAGCAAAGGCAAGCCAAAAGCACTCATAGGAGAATTCATGTGATGTCTCAAGGTAAATTTGGAGCAGGTTTTTATAACAGATCCGTTCTACAGCCCTTGGCAACAGTATGATTTTAGCCCTCAACTGCCCAGAATTATCCACTTGGAGGGTTTCATTAACTACATTATCTTGGTAGAACTCAAAAGGACCATTCTGCTCTATGGGAGAAGAACTGGCAATACCAATGATGTAGCTTTTAAGAAAATCTCACCAAAAATTGCTGGCAGAGTCTAAAAGATCATGTTTATGAAGTGATAAGAATTTTTTTTTAAAAGGGGGAATAGAAGAAACAGTCTTCTTCTAGTATTTTACACGCATGTTTAAATTTCATAGTCACAATAAATCTATGAGATAAGCATTTCTATCACAGCTTTACAGATTACAATAGTTACAAACATCTGTCTTTTAGGTATAAATATTTACAGATTCAGTAACTTGATCACAGGTTGAGCTCAAACTTGAATGTGAGTCTGTCTGACCCCATAGGATAAAGTACTCTTTGTGCATATAATGAGTTACTGTTTTGTAGACATATTTATACACATGGTTCACATACTATTTGATTTTCAAAACCAGGGAAGCAGGCTGAGCAGGTACTGACGTGTTTATTTTAGAGATAAATACCCTGAAGGTCAGACGTGGTAGTGGTTTGCCCAGTATCTCAACAGTTAGTAAACGGCAGAGTCAGGACCTAGATCAGGGTCTTCTGACAAACAGACTCAGGCTCCCTCCCTCAACACCACCCTGCTTGAAAGAAACATTAACAAATAAGGCACTATGAAAATAGTAGTGATATTTAGAAGTGATAAGATCACATAAGAGCATTTTATTCTTGTTTTTTTTTTTACCCTGAGTTCAGAATTACTGGGTAGAATATTTCCAAAGCCAGTATTTCAATACAAATGTTTGCAAATTTTTGTAACCAACAATTTTCACCTCTTAAAACATATGTTTATGAAAATGAATTCTTCACTGTACTTGCTGTTAATTTTTTTGTTTAATTTTTTTGGAGTACACTTGATAATTTAATACATTCACATGATTTGTAAAGATTGAATCAGTATATTTGGGATATCCATCACCTTAAATATTTGTCTTTTCTTTATGCTAGAAACATTCAAATTATTCTATTCTAGCTATTTTTAAATGTACAATAGATTATTGTAAACTATAGTCACCCTACTGATTTATTGAACACTAGGTCTTATTTCTTCTATCAAACCATATATTTGTATAATTAATCAATTTTTCTAAGTTTATTATTATCTATTAGGTTTGTATTTAGAAGAAAACAAAGATTATTTTTAGAGAAACAAACATTTGAAGACATGTTAAATTGCACATATTTATTAAATGTGGCCATTAAGTATTATTGGTGCCTTATTTCATTAATGAAAATAAATACGTAAAAATTTTAATAAAAATTTATGTTTTACAGAGGACTGTGATATATCATATGCCTGAATAATTTGAAGACCATTGAATTAAAGTGAGATAGAAGAAGGCATACTGAACTTGGAGTCAGGCCTACTAAGATTTAAATCCTGTTTCTGCAACTTATAATCCATGTGGCTTTAGACTCAATGGTATTTCCAAACTCAGGTTCCTAAGCTATAAAATAATAGCAACCTCACCAGTGTGAGTAGGAGACATAGAGACCTTCACATATTACCTGGCATAAGGAAAACTCTAAAGTGTTTAGTTTTCTTCCTACTTCTCTGTCTGAAGGATAATGGGAATGGATCCCTGTTGTAAAGCCTAGTTTATATCGGGAAACAATGGCACAACTCACACAAGGAGGGCAATTGCGACTCTCCTAAAGCTGGGGAAACATTTTTTTAAATTAAAAGTTCAAATAAACAGAAGAATAATTGGAGAATTTGAAATAATCCTAAAAGATGGGGTAAAATTTCAACTGGGTAGAAAATGATGAAACAAGAGATGCTGATGAGGAATGGTATTCAAAGTGAGAAAACAATTCATTCATTTATTCATACATCCATTTATTTAGGAAATATCTGGGTGCCTACCATGAAGTAGGCATAGTTTTAGGTAATGGAATTGCAGAGGTGAAGTTAACAGACCAAGTCCTCATTGTCATATATTCAGTGAGGCTTGCAGTAAGATTCAATAGTAAGAGTGAAATTAATTCATTTATACAACAGGTGAACTCCTGAATCTTTTTGGCTGGAGAAGACAAGATGGGAACTTTACAAAACCCAGAAGTGTGAAGAAGTGACACAAATTAGTGTCATAAGCATCTAGCTGCTAGTTACTGCTAAGCTTCTACAGAAAATTCCCTAAAACAGTTCAACTCTACTCATTAAATCATATGTATTTAAGCACAAGCTTGCTGCAATAGATTTGGAAGAACTGTATAAATTACAATATGTCATTTTCAGAAGATTCATACTTTTACTTTGGTGGAGGAATACTGTAGGAAATTTTAATTGTTGATAAATTTCAGTCCAAAATAGATTTTTCAAAATAGTGAATGTTGACATACACATCTACTCAATATGAGATTGTAAACAATGCCTTCTACCCATTTCTTCCATACCAATCCAACTTACAAAAATAGCTAAAGCCTTATAATGGAGTCTTTTATAAGTTTTGTTCTGTAGTTTGGACTGTCTTTTAAGTTAGCCAATAGTTATAAACATCTGTTTTTTAGGTATAAATATTTTAAAAATAGCTTCTCAAAATTCACAACACTTACTGAGGGCCCACCCTATATTAGGTACTGTGCTGAACGCATTTTATACCTAACACTCACCCAAAATATTATCTAAATATCCAAAGTCATTTTTCCAACTTATAATGGTAATACTACTGAAACAAAATATCAGATAAGTAAAAGATGATGAAGGAAAATTAGTATTCTCATTTTTCCAATGAGGGAGCTGAAGCTCAGAAAGTGATGTAAGATGACGTGACTCAAAAGTCAGGGAAGAAAGATTCAAGCCTGAATTTTCAAATCCAGTTCTCTTTTCCAAATCATATTTCATTGCACTTAATAGAACTATTTCCAACACTCTACATCTTCCTTTGCCAATATGGTTTTTTTTAGAAAATAGGGTTAATTTTTTAAAAATACAGTAACATTTATCCTATCTTTGATCAGATTCTCTAGAAGTGAATCCTGAGATAGATTCTAGTGCTCTTAATTTATTGGGGGAGTGCTTTCCAGGAAATAATGGAGAGGGAAGAAGGACAGAGCAGGGGAAGGAGCTAAGCGAGGATATGGTTTCAGATACAGGCTAGCTTCATCCTGATTTCACCAATTATTCTAGACTGTAAATTATACCAGAGTTGGTCCCACCCTGAGGCAAGGAATCTAGGCTTGTGTATCCCGGTATTAGACTGTTACTGGCTATGGGCTACCCCTGGGGCAGGATATAAGCTTGGGGTGAGGTGGCTTCATTCAGCCAAAGGCAATTTTCTAAAGCAGGGACTACCTTTTGGTAGTCAACATTCACAACAGCTGTGGGAGGGAGAAAAGTCTATGCAGTAGCCTAGTAAAAGGATCTGAGCAGGGGACCAACAAAGTCCCTCACAGTTATTTTATCCTTAAAGCATATCTGAATGTTGGCACCAGGTTGGTGAATATCAACACTGCTACATTCTTTTAAACAAAGTATGTGGCACTACCCTAGGATGAAGATGGTGAATAGATAGATAGATAGATAGATAGATAGATAGATAGAAGCAAAGTATGTTCTAGAATTCATACTCAGAACTCAGAATATAAGCAGTATCTGAAAAGAGGACTCTGAGTAATAAATTTTATAAAAAGTCAATTGCCAAAGTATAATTTGCAAGGTGGATCTGGAGGCAGGTCATACTCCCTCCTTCCCTCCTTCCCTATCTTTGCACCCTCGCCAACTTCTCTGTGAAGAGCTCTTTTGAAACTGACAGGGAAGCTTGGAACTATTATCAAAAACATATCTAAATCACTCTTGAGTACCATAGTGAAAAACACATCCCAATTCTGTAATCAAGGACACTCATCATTTGCTGCTAATTTTAATACCAAGCACCTCTAATGATTAATGAATTCAACAATGCTAAGTTAAAAAACATGGAAATGTTTCATCCTGCTGCACAGGAGATAGTCTGAAGATTAGTATCCCCAACATACAAATGACTGTCACTACCCATAGAGATACTCCATTTGTGCTAGGTTTTCAATTATTGTGAAACTACTATCATCACTCTCCTGTGAGTTTGTGAGTCAGCATTAATTACAAACTGCCTAGGACCACATTTCCTTACAAAATTTGCATTTTCTCACACTTGAAAAAAGTTAGTATCAATGACATTTGGTTAATATCAATGAGACAGCTACCATTTTCTTTCTACCCATTGTCCCTTCTTGAAAAATCTGCCTTCCCCACAACGTTGACTAAACTCTGTGAGCTATGTTTTTCTGCCTCTCTCCCTGTATGTGGCTGTAGGATCCTAGCTGAACCATGTCATAGGTGAGGCTGAGGCAGCCATTTTCCCTCTCTTGAGAATCTGAGTCAAGAGAAAAAGCATTGGGCACTCGAACTGTGAGCTTAGAATCAGGCTAGAGACAGATACTGTCTTCTTTGAATACAAAAAACAAAACAAAACAAAAACAGAAAACAAAAAATGAAACAACAAAAAAACATAAATTGTGTACGACCTTCACAGTAAGAGTCAGAGAGATTGAGCAGAGACAAAAAGAGTAGCAAAGAACAGATATAAAAAGGGCCTGGAATAATGATGCTAAAAAAACTCTTCACTAATTTTCCAGCTCCCAGATCTTCTCTCCCTCTCCCTATCCCTCATGAAACCTAACTTAACTGCTTGCCTTTTGATAACTCCAATTCTTTCCAATATATCCTTTCTTTTCCTAAGCTATTTTGAGCTGATTATTGCTTCTTGCAATCCCCAACATATTGAAGGGTCAGAATAGATTTATTCTATGTTTTTAATATAAGCTCAGACAAAGCAAGGTGGAGAATGCAGCAACTATTTGAGGAATATCTGTTGTCTATGTGTGTCAGAGATAAGGAGGGAGATCCTTCCCAAAGATTTATTCTCTACCTCTTTCTTAACAAGTTTTGTTGGAGGTCTCAATATGCCAACTGAAAATTACATTTCCCTGCTTCTTTTGCAAACAGGGGCAGCAAGGTGATACAATTGTAGCCAAGGTATGTTCTACACTGGTCCCAGAGTCCCCAATGGGATTAAGAGCCAGTTGCCAACATTTTAGATCAAGTACTCAACTATTGCTTTACTTCCATTCCCTGTCTCATTTCTCTACTCCCTTACCAGCGTTTCCTGGGATTACCTCCCAAATAAAGTACTTGAATCCTTATCTCAGAGTCTGCTTTTGGGGAATCCAAACTAAAACAGGAGTTAACTTCCACCAGATCACTCTTGACCAATAAGGAATGGAAGAGGAAAGCTTACTGTGTACCCTTTTGTCCCTGAGGCAGAGAATTCTGAGATGCATTGCCCAAGGCTGCTCAGGAGGCCCTGTGAGTTTCAGCACACAGGGAACAACCTACTCCATCATAGGCTCTTGTATTGGTTATGTCTCATTCCCTATTACATTACTCTGGTTCTTCATTCCTATTCCCTGGGATCATTTCCTAACAAATTACCCTCATAGGTGCTTTTAACTTAGGTTTTGCTCTCAGGGAAATTCAAAGTAAGGTGATGTATAACTAGATCACTTGGCAATCTCGAAAATTTCACTTGAAGGAGAGATGATGAAACCACCTTTGCAAGAATTATAACAGTGAGATAAATCTAACCTAACTGACCCCATCTTGCTTCTAATCTCCAAGTTGCCCTTGCTCATTCCTGAGTGTACGCCAAACCAACAATTGGAGGAATTTAGTTTATAGTTTAACTTTAAAACAAAGAACAAACTCCTTCCTAAAACTAATGATAGGCCACAAGATTAGAATTATGGAAGGGGCCCGAATTCTGCTAAAATGTAGGTGTCATTAAATGATAACCAGCCATAGTTCCCTAGCCTGCTTTCCTATAATGCCTTGCTGCTTGGGATTTCCTATAATGCCTTGCTGCTTGGGAGTCATACAGCCAGAGGTCGCAAGGTCTGTCACTTTCCTAACATTACCAAATTGCTCCTATAGATAACATAACCTAAGATTAGTCTTTTGAGATGTTTTTCAGACTTTTGCATTCTGGCAACCAACTGACTCCACCTGGACCCATGACTCATGACACAACCAGTCCTGTGGCCCCCAGCCAGGCACAGATTCAGCACATAAGGACCATTCACCCCTATGATTGCATCTCCAGCCAATCAGCAGCACCCATTCCCTAGCCGTCTGCCCACCAAATTATTCATAAAAACCCTAGCCTTTGAGTGCTTGAGGAGGTACTACTTAAAGATCATCGTTAAAGTATTACCAGACTATCTTGCTAATTATAGAATAAACAAATGTCTCAATGTGTTTTCTGATAGCTAAACCTTGATGAAACTGTTTAATTTCTTTGTATCACGTAACATTGCACAATCTTTGTGACTTTTAGTCTGCTTCCCAAATAAAAGTATATCATTATTAAAACATAACTATTTTTATGGGATATACTTCTGCTAACAAATTAGCACCAATTTTGACAAATGTCATTTTGCTTCTTATCAGAGACAAATAAAAAAGGTCATTCATTTGTTTCATATTTTTATTTTGATGTTTAAAATTGATCTATAAATGCATAAAATTCATAAACATATGGAAATGCATAGAATGCATGTAAAACATAAAGAACTGGTAAAGTCTGGAAAATACAGGGTCTTATAAATTTCTAGAAGTTGCCTTGAAAAACTCACTGCCACCAATGTTGTGTGACGTGTTGAACAATAAATGTAAAAATGAATGTTTTACATAACAGAGCCACTTCACAGTGAACATTTTCTAGCGCATAATAGCTAGTCCCTAATCTAAATTATTTGCTTAAGTTTAGCACATTCCCCTTGAAAACCAGATGGATGGGGCAATTCTCTACACTTTTGCTGTCCAATATGGTAACCACTAGCTATTTAATTTTATTATTAAAAATAAATTAAATTAAAAACTCATTCCCTAGCTTGCTTGTTCCCTAGCTTGCTTAGTCACACTAGCCTCATTTTAAGTAAAGTATAGCCATATGTAGTGAGTGACTATGATTTTGAACAGTGAGGATATAGAATATTTCTATGATTGCACAATGTTCTATTAGACAGCCCTCTTTATATATAAATATTTAGAGTCATTCCTCACTAGGATTCATTTATTTATTGATTATTTAAATTATAAACAATTAACTACAGTTTTAAAGAGTAGAATTAATTATTTGAGATTCCACTGGTTGACTGAGAAACTCAATTCTTCTCTACATTACACGGTAGCTGAAGCTATACTACTAACTCATCTTTTATTGCTAATATGGGCCACTGCCCCCATTTCCATTAAGGTTTGGGCCCAAGATGTACTCCCAATGTTTTTATGCTTCCTAGATGTTTATCTGAAGTCAGGCAAAGGAGACCTTTGGAGTCACTAATTCCATCATCTCAAAAACCAAGCTAAGGTTAATTTCCGAACACCAAATTTCTCATTCATCCATCAGACTAGGCTCCTGAGAACCTCCTGTGTAAGAACGGGGCCAGGTCCTTGAAGATGCAAACACATTCCTTGGGGAAGGCAAGATGCTGTGGTGCAGAAGGAACAAGCTGGAGACTGTGGGCCATGTCCAGAATTCAGCCACATTTTGTTTATTCTGGAAAGGGTGGACCTCACAGTGTTTGAAAAATAGAAAACATTTCTAACATTAAAACTTCACACTATTAGCACTAAAATCCTTGTTTCTTTTTTCTTAAGAAAAGTGGAAATATCTGGAAGCACTGGGCTTGTATTACCGCTGACCAACAGCTGGCCAGGGTGGAAGCAGCTACTCCTATAGGCAAAAACCCCTATGCTGTATGCCACACCTCTTATCACTTGTGTTGCCTCATATGATGGCCCCACGCAGGTTTCCTCCTGCATTACCTGCCTGGCTCACAACAGGCCTGGTTTGCATTCTGGCCCCAACATTTACTGGCCAGATGGCCTTGTGCATGCTACCCAGGTTCTTCAAAGGCAGGCTAACCAACCTGGGAGAGGAAACTGAATCTCTCCCAAAACGAATAAAAAAAAACAAAAGATATACAAGCTCAAGGTGCTTTGCAGTTTCATAAGTAGATGGGGGCAGGGTTAAGGAAAGCAGGGGAATTACTGATGGAGAAAAACTGTGGGAAACATCTAATCTCATGGCTGTAAGTATTTCCCATCATTTGCCTAGGCAACTGTGGTTTCGCTTTATACGAATAAGATCAATTCAGATCAAATCAAGATCATCCTTTCATTTGTTGTTTTATCAAGTATATTTATAAGAAAAGAAGTTTTAAAAGTACTTGCTTTGAACTTCAGAGAAATTTCTCTCTGCCTGCTCATGACAGAATTTACCACCTGATTGAGACAGGTAATAAGCAGTTTCTGTGAAACCACCACCTTGGTTGATTTTGCCCTGCCAAGTACTGGCTCTTGACACAGGAATTGAATCTCTGGGAGCAGTTCAGAATTTTTCTTCCTGTGTTACTGCTAGGTTAACCACGGAGGGTCTTTTTTTGAAGCTCAGCAGACCCAGGATTAAATCTCAGCTCTGCTATTATAAACCATACACACCTAACCATTACTTTTTTTTCTAAGCCTCAGATTTCTTGCCTGAAAAGAGGGAAAATAATGATGCATACACTTTAATAGAGTTGTTAGAACTAAATGGCATAACATGTAGAAAATACTTAGCACAGGGCCTGGAGCTCATTAAATATACAATGAATGTTAACAACTGCTTTATCATTCACAGGGAGGCCAGCATAGCCCAAAATAGCAATATGTGAGGCAGAGGCTAAGTGAATCCATAATGCTATCTCAGTTAATTGCAAGTGTGGTCAGGAATATGATCTGAGAAAGAGAGGATATACCCTTGACATCAGGCAGCTTCTGGATTTATTTTATTTTATTAATAGTCTAAAAGTCAGATATGCCTCAGATTCTGCAGATGGTGCAATAACACTCTATCTATTCTGCCTTTCTATCAAAAGAATTATTAAAATTTCAAGTGCCTCAAATCCATTTCCAAAGTAGGCATGGTATAAATTTGCATATATGTGTCTCAGCCACATATATACATGAAGTGCAATTTCAGAAAAGTACTGAATATGCACTAACATTTATGAGTATCATTTAAAGTAAAATAATAATGTTTCTTAGGATACATTAATAAATAATATAAATAAGACACAAAAATGGCAAACTTATGTTATAGCATTGTTTAGCTTATAAAAGATGTATAACAACAGTAATTACCTTTGACATTCTAAAACTTACATCTATTTTTATATAATGAATTCAGAGAAAGAAAGCCTCAGTATTTGCCTCTCTGCCCAAGTCAGAGAACAACAATCTAAATAATTTCCAAGTGGTGGAGTAGTACAATGACCTAGAAAGATTAAGGCAACAGCTTACGTAAAAGTCTACGTGAACAGCATCATGAGTTTGGCAGCCTTAGCTATTGCTTTATGAATCCGTTCTGTTCATTAAAATATTTCCAAATGAAAATAAGAATATAAATAATTTTACCCAAAAATGTACAATCTCATTGCAAAATTAGAGTACAAAGTCAATCAAGATTTCATTTCCACTATCAAATTGTAAAATCATTTAACTGGTAATACCCAACTGATAACACCTCATTGGAGGGTAATTTGGTAATTCTTCTAAATACCTTAAAAATGTATAATCTTCTGAGCCAGCAATTCTACATCTAAGTTAATAACAATAGAGGCATGGTATTTATTTATCTTTAAAGAGGAATTCCTTGCAGGTTTTGAAAATAATATAATATACATTTGAAAACTACCTAAGTTAGGAATTAGTTAAATAATCTCCAAGAGAGGCATACAGTGTAATCATATATAGACATTAAAATTATGGGAAAAAATATTTTATCTAATGGCATAGAAAAACAATTCACAATATATTAAGGAGAATAAAGCAGGTGACAAAACAGTGCCTCTTCTAGGAACCCATTTGTTATGGGCTGAATTGGGTACTCTGAAGATTCATATGTTGAAGTCCTCACTTGTGGCCTTACTGTGAAAGAGGGACATTGCAGATATGATTAGTTAAGATGAGGTCATATTAGAGTGGAGTGGGCCCCTAATTCAACATGACTGGTGTCATAGAAAAAGGGAAACTTTAGACACACACACACACACACACACACACACAGTATAACCATGTGAAGTGGAAAGCAGAGATCAGGACAATACTTCTATAAGCCAAGGAACACCAAATATTGCCAGCAAACTTCCAGAAGCTACAGAGAGGCATGAAACAAATTCTCCCTCAGGACCCTCAAAAGGAACCAACCTTGCTGGTACTTTAATCTCATACTTCTAGTCTCCAGAACTGTGAGATAATACATTTCTGTTGTTTAAGCTACTTAGTTTGTAAGTCTGTAGCAAATTAATACATTATGTGGTTTGCCTTAGCAAACTAATACATCATTTTTGTAGACAAAACGTTCATGAACATAAAAGATATCTAAAAGTATATTTCAAAATATCAAGGTTATCTCTCAGTGGAAGAACACTGGGTAATTTTAATTTACTAATTTTTGCTTATTTTGTGATTGTTAATAAACATTTCACTTATGCATAAAATGGCTCTACATAGCACGTCCAAAAAAACCCTCCACCCCAAAGACAAATATTCTTATTATATTTGGCAGCAAAGCAGACATGGGAAAGGCAAGAAGTCAGACAGATATGATTTGAAACCCTGCCTTGGTCACTTACCACCTGTGTGACTTGAGGCAAGTGACCTTATAAGGTCATTACAAGATCTGAATGAAAGTATATAATGTAGGTAGCACAAACATGGTACAGCCTGGCATGTAGCAAGAACTCATTAATGTATAGCCATTGTAGTGAATTTCTACTATTGGGGGGCTTTCTTTTTTTTTCTCTAAAATAAACAATTATGTTATTCCCTTCAGAAAACAGCTTCACAAATTCATGATCCCCTTGCCAAAGCCTACAGACAGCCTGAGGCTACAGTGTGTCTGGGAGGCTGATCTAGAACTTGACACTCTGGTCTAATCATTCTTTCCTTGCCAACCACACCTGCCTAATTTTACTGTCCCACTCAAATTCATTCCAGTTACGTAGAACTGCTCTTTATGACCTTTAGTACAAAGAACATATGTGTGCATGTGCATGTGTGTGTGCATGTGCACGTTTAAGAGATAACAACTGGAGAAGCAGAAGACTCTTGTGAATTTTCCAATGCTTTCTTTGCAAACTTTTGCAGTAAAAGAATATTTGGAGGAAAAGAAGGAAAATACCTTGTTTTAAATGTTTCCTGTGTGCCACTAATCTTTGCAAATGTTATTTAATGAACACAATAATTATGCCTGCTAGTTATCATTATTTCTACTCTTATAAATATGAAAGGCCCAAAGAGGTTAAGTAATGTGTCCAAGGTCACGTAGCTTGTAACTAATGGAGCTGATAGTCAAATCCAAGTATTTTTTCTATTACTAAATGAGAATATAGTGAATAAAACCAGGCATTTTTTAAAGCTAGCACTACAGGATGACTATAATAAATGACAATTTATTGTGTATTTTCAAATAGCTAGAACAGATTTTGAATGTTCCCAACACAAACAAGTGACAAATGTTTGAGGTGATGGATACGCTAATTACCATGATCTGAGCATTACACGCTGTATACATGTATTGAAATATCACATTATATCCCCAAAATATGTATAATTATTATGTGTCAATTAAAAAATGTTTTAAAGCACTAGCAAGTTAAAATCATGCACTGCATAATGATGTTTTGGTCAATGACCAACCACATATATGATGATGGTCCCATAAGATTATAATACTAAATTTTTACCATACTCTTCCTCTGTTTAGATGTTTAGATACACAAATACCATTGTGTTATAGCTGCTTACAGTATTCAGTACAGTCACGTGCTGTACAGGTTTTTAGCCTAGGAGCAATAGGCTGTACATGTAGCCTAGGTGTGTAGTAGGCTATCCCATTTAGGTTTGTGTAAGTAAACTCTATGATGTATGCACGATGATGAAATCACCTAATGATACATTTTTCTCTGAACCTATTCCTGTTATTAAGCAACATGTATTTATATATGCACATGAGAGAGAGAGAGAGAAACTACAATATTTATACTTCAAATTTACCTACCGCTGCTGGTAAACACAGCCTTTTCCCCCAGAATAGTTGGAGTTTAATGCCACTATCAATTTCACACACATTCTTTTTTTTTCCACCAATGAAGCACTTGTCTTTAAAAATAAATTTCAAATTCATCTCCTGGGTGAATGGTGATCACATAATAATCATGCTTTGCTTTCAACTGCTTCATAAATAGAATCCGTGAATCTGACAACAAAAGTTCTTACCTAAACTCTGGTTAATGGTTATGACACAGAAAACATACCTCTCCCCTATCCTCACAAACCTCCAGCTGTAGATGGACATTAAAGGTAGCCCATCAGATATTTCTCATATGGGAAAGATTTCCCAGATATCTGAGCTTTAATTTTCTGGGTTTGAGGACAGTCAACCTTTATCGAGCCCTCTCCGATAAAGTGGAGGTGAACTTTCATACATGTAAGCTCATTTTATTTCACAACTCTGTGTTACAGTTGTTTATTCCCATTTTATAGTTCAAGAAATGGAGAGGCAGAAAGACAAAGATGTTTACCCAAGGTTTCTCAGCCATTAATTCATTTTTGTCATTAAAAAATGCCTTTGATGTAGGTAAAATCTCTGAGAAACTTGAGGTTCAATGATGTTGATCTGCCCATGAACATACCCAAAGTCTGTGGTCGAGACTTGGCTTGAATGGCTTCAAATCCAGTACATTCTAAATCACAATAATAATCTCTATTCATCCAGCTACCCCTTTTTCCCACTGCAATACCTCTCAGGATCTCCATGCTTCACTCAGATCATGGGTTTGTGCTCAGTAATTTTCTAATATCTCCCTGCCAATCTAACTCTTCTATCTTCTCAAGTCTCAACTGGAAAGATCCTGAAAAGTGTGCCAACTGTCCATCAGGTGTAAGGTGAAGCCAGTGCATAAAAGGCCAGCCAGAAAATCTCAGAGTAGACCAGATGGATGTGTGAGAACTTCCTGTTAAAGCACACAAATGCTTCCAAATAACAGATCCAAAGAATGACGACTCACACACACACAATGGACAAAGTTCATTTACTTCTCCATCATCCATGATGGAAGCTGCCTGACTTAGGAATATAAGTGTTCATAATCTTACTAAATATCCATATCCTTCCTGAATTCTACAGATATTTTTGTTTGTATCTGCATGTTTCAACAACATATTTCTGAATTTGAATTTTTTATACAATGGATCAGTGAATAAAGATTTTGTTAAAAAAAAGATACACAAGGTCAGTAAAATTTTCTCAAGGAGTGGGAGTGTTTTTGAGAAATAAAAAGGTCACTGAGAAGGTATGAACATCCTTAATCATGAGGGCATTTAAGCTTTGCTTTGTCTATTGGTAGCATGAGATAGCGTAAAGGGAACTGAACTAGGAATTAGAAGACATGACTTTAAGAAGAAATTATGTATATTGTCCCCGCTGTTTTGAGTGGGAAATCATTTAGCTCCAAGACCTAGGAGTAATGAGTGATTACTATTAATGGAAGACAATGCAGAAAAATGGTTAAGAGCATGGAGTCTGGCATCCAATTGCCTGGGTTCAAATCCTGGCTCTCTTACATACTAGCTGTATGACTTTAGGCAAGTAGTGGGATCTCTCGAGGCCTTAATTTTCTCATATGTGAAAAGGAGTTTTTTATTAGTCTTTGAAAGTAACATGAAATTATATGAAAAACATGTGCATAGCACTTAATAAAGCACTTGTCTCTACATACTATTTTAAACATTATTGTGTTTACTTTATGATCATCTTATGCTATAGTTTGGATGTTTGTCTCCCCTAAATCTCAAGTTGAAATTCGATCCCCAGTTTTGGAGGTGGGGCCCAATAGGAGGTGTTTGAGTCATGGGGGCAGATCCCTCTAGAATAGATTAATGCCCTCTCTAGGGGAGGGGTGTGTGAGTGAATTCTCTCTCTGTTAGTTCCTGTGAGAGCTGGCTGTTAAAAAGAAACTGGCACCTTCTCCTCACCTTTTGCTTCCTTTCTCACCATGTGATCTCTGCACACACCAGCTCTTCTCTGCCTTCTGCCATGAGCGGAAGCAGCCTGAGGCCTTCACCAGAAGTTGATAGTAACACCAGGTTTCTTGTACAGCCTGCAGAGCCATGAACCAAATAAACCCATTTTCTTTGTAAATTACTCAGCCTCATGTATTCCTCTACAGCAACACAAAGCAGACTAAGACATCTCACAATCAACATTCTTCCAATGGAGAAATAACGGGAAGAAAAAACAATGTAACAATGCTATATTGAAACCCTTTATGTTTATTCCAGTGCTAGAAAGTTTAGGAATGCTTGATTGTGTTTGTAGATACATCATCAACTTCAACAACCTCTTCCTCAGTTACAGTTAGAGAATCTTGGTATAGACCAGACACTGCTGGAGGTTTTACTAATATTATCTTACTTAACCATCACAACACCAAAAGACATGACTCTTATGGTCCTCATTTGATAGTTATGGACCCTGAGAATGAGCATAATTATGCAATCTGCTGCGTGTTCCATGGCTGAAAAGAAGAGCAAAATTTTTGGCATAAAATGGACCCCAAAATTGATGCTTCTTCAAGTTCCACACTGCCTTCTGCATTTTTCCAGTGGTATTTGCTCATCGACAAATTCCTCCTTTTCCCCTCCTCAAAGAAACAGCACCTATCACAGAAGGCAATTCAATGACTCTTCCATGAGTAATTAGTTTTCTACTACATTAGTAAACACATACACACAAGAAATGAATATAATAATTAATGTAGTCTTCTAACATCAAGGGCCAGAGCTGAATTTACCAACAAATATGTGAATAAAAATGAAGTACATGTGGGTTTGAGGGAATACATTTTTATTCACAAATCATCTTATCCTTAGGCAAAACCTAATCATTTCTCTTAAAAAGAGGTTTTCAACAAATGGACAAGATTGCACAAACTAGTGGAGGCCTATGTGCTGAAGAGCCAAAGGTGTACATCTTTGGATAATATTATCAGTGTGAATCCACTCAGCTATCCCCTAATCAGAGAGCATTCCAAGAATACTGATGCCAAAATCTCGAAGGTGTAACATCTTGAGAAAATTACCAGTGCTACTTCAATAAAAGAAGTACTGGTTTAAAAATCATTTTCTTTTAAACCAGACATGTACACTTCTCACTGGGTCTGTCTTGTTAATGACTTAAAGGGTCGTCACGATCACTGCTCCAGCTGAAAGAACAGACAAAAGGGGAATGTTTCGAATACCATGACCCTTTTTATTCAGGCCACAAGTGACAGGATAGCAGTGGGCATTTGATCTATGGCAACCAATTTGTAGACTGGCTATTGACTTATGATATTGCCTGGGGTTGATAGTTGTGTCCAAACTAAAATAATTTTTTTGTTAGTTGAACCAATCATATTCTTTCTGTTAGGACATTAGATAAGAATAATGACAAGAATAAATGGGAAACAGAAAGGGAACACAGAGAGAGGGCAGGCAGGACAGTGACAAAGTCATAATAATAGTGGCACCCTTGCTAAGGCATTCTTGCTGCTCATTGACTTGAACCCAAGATATGAGACCTGAGCCTGTTTCAGTCCTTGAACTTTTATTTCTGTAAAAGTTCTCCACCATTATCATGCAGTGGGTATCCCTATAATAGCCCTGTTTCCTTGACAGTGGTGCCTATGTGACTTACTCTCCTCCATAACCAAGCTAAACAATTGTTTCCAGGGAAAGCTTCACAATTCCCCTTCACAATGAAGACCATTAAGGGGAATTTACATCTCATCCAATGTGTTACCAATAATTCATTTACATATTCTTTATTCCCTTCCTTCCCTCCTCCTTCTCTCATTTTCTTAACCAAAACTTTCTAAGCACCTACTGCCTGGGTGTTTTGGTGGAGTTTGCAAATGTCCCTGAAGTTGGCCTTACTGTGTGTTAAGCACTGTGTTAGAAACATAAAATGTGCTGATGAGCAGGACAAACAAGATCCCTGCTCTCACACTGCATTTACTCTGGTTAAGTAGCTAGAATGAGAAGTCATTAAAAAGTGTTGTCTGGGAGCCATCAGAAGGCTGACCTTATCTAGTAAGACCTCCCTAGACAGTGATATCTACATTGACACTGAAGGGAGAAGAAGAATTCATCAACTAAAAAAGATTGAGCAAAAGGGAGATAGAGCATTCTGGGCAGTGGAAGTGGCATGTACAAAAGTTCATGAGAACGGCAAGAAACCATCACCAGGCCCCTAAAACATCAAGAAATGTGAAACGTATACAGAGCAAGAAATTGTCTCTTGGTATGAGAGTTAAAAGGGTGAGGATGGACCACATTCCCCTCTCCTAAGGAACTTTCCCCAGTAAAGTTTGGATAATTCATTACATTCAACTGGCAGCTTCATTCTTTCTTGTAGGCTTCAAAGAGACCAAAGAGACCAAAGAGACTGGCATGGAAGGCAGAGGGTGGTAAGTGGTTGGAAGGACTTAGTCCCTCAGGGAACAGAGATCAAGTTCTTACACTTCACACCTCACACTGTGCTCTATCCAGTAACTATATTATGCTGCCCAGAGTCATTTAGGTTGGAAAAAGGTATTTCTTTATCATCACCATCATCATGGTCACAATTATCATTTACTTTAGAAGGATAGTTAACAGTTTGCTAAACACTTTTTCACGCTTGATCTCACTTAAAATTTTCAACACTATAGGCAGGAGATATTGCCCCCAGTTTTCAGATTAGGAAACTGAGGTCTTTAAAGGAGCCTAAGCTAATACATTGAACAGGAATAATAACAAATACAACAAAAGTCAAATACATCCCCACAGAAGATGAAGACTCAAAGGAAGACCATGGTTCTGTACACATACTCCTTAGAGATTTTCTACTTTTCTTCTACTAGCACATGGCTGTTTTTCTTCTGTCCCCATACCTCAGTCAGTGAGAGATGTGGGTCCTCTGGGGAACAAAGAACTAAGGATGGTGTTTCTACTTCAGCATAACTCTAGGGTTTTCCCGTTTCTATGGGGGAACTCCCAAGGGCCTGGAGCACCTCAGCATTACAATGTGGTTAGTAAGTGCCTGTATCTGACCCTGTAAGGACCCTCAGCTACATCCTGGAGAATTCAGTTGGGGCCACTGTGTCTCTTTGAAATGTAGGAAATTGTCTATGGATTGTTATTTGAGAAAGACCAGGAAAAGTATCTCCCCACACCTCAACGACAAACCCCTGAAGGCCAAGTGCTTGCAATTCTTCCATTAGACGTTCTCCTTTAGGTTCAATACTGGCCTCGCTGGAATTTTCTTTGAAATGAGAATATTCCAAGGAGCAAGCGCCTGAAGAGTCACTCATGCTATGGTAAAAATAGACTTGCCAGTATAAGGGCCCTCCACAGTGGAATATAGAGATAGAGGGGCTAAAAAGAGGTATGAGCAAGTCTGAATACAAATTTCTACCTCAGAGTTTTGCCAAGACTTGAACTCACAAAAAGTTATTTGTAATTTCCTAAATTATCCTTTGATGAATTTCTACTTTCTCCCTTTTCATCACCGTCATAACCGTTGGCATCGTTATCATCATCACCTTCATAATCATTTATTGAGCACTTATCACAGTGTAGGTACTAAGCAAGGCACCTTACTTGGATAAATCATTAAATCATGATAGCATCACTTTGAAGTAGGAACTATTATTAGCCCTATCTTATAGATGAGAAAAATGAAGCCTAGTGAATTTAACTTGCCCAAGGTAACAAAGCTAGTAAAAAATAAAATCTGAATTCAAATCCATAAGAAGCATTCCTGACCCTTTTCTCTTTTTTTCTGTACTTGTGAGGCCAAATACCAATTGTCTTAAAACACTCAGGAAAGCATTAAGTGATGAATCCATCTGCACACTGAGGAGCTGCTTGTTTGTTGTGCACTTATTGATTCATACTCCAATTGCACATGATTGTTGTCACCAATCGAGAGGCTAGAAGGTTGTAATTAAACCCACATTAATATAGCTTTAAATTACATCAAACTGTCAATGGTAGATTGCTGCTCATGATTTAAATAAATTTTATGTAAGAATTCCCTGTCTTGTTTATACATAGGAAGAAAATGAGTTCTCTGACTTATGCACACTTTTTTTTAACAAAAGAGGAAAAGATAAAAAATGAGATTAAATTATTGCCTCTATAATCGAAGTCTTTTTCTACATATTTAAAATGAAAAGTACTGGTTTTTAATTGGAATCAACTCTACCTTGGTTAATTAATAACTAACAGAAAATAAAGCCAAATAAAAGACAATTGATGTCTGTTGAATTCATCTCTAAATACAAATGTTCCTTGGCATTTTCAGAAAAGACCTCAAATATATAAGTTGATGACTGAGATAAACACTGTAAAATAGGATAACATCTGCTTTTTAAAGCTTCTTTGAGGATCAGGGATAAGATATGGCAAGTTCTTGCCACATTGGAAAAAGCAGGAGTGTAGCATTTAAGAGAATGAAGTTGGGAGTGAGGCTGCTCAAATCTTGGCTTTGCCATTTCCCACAATTTTGTCCCTGATGAGTTGGTTAACATCTTTGAGCCTCCTGGAGAAATGGGAATGTTAAAGTTACACAGATTCAACACAATGATGTAAGAAAAACACAGTAATATAGTCCCCCATATGATGCCTGCATGACAAAGGTAGCTGTTATTACTTCTCTCATTAGGAGTTTAAAATGGTGGCTATTATAAAATTGTATTTATCGTATGTTATGATGACACATTTCACTTTGTTGTTATCAATAGCATAAATTATAAATGATATTAATATTAAGAAAGCAGTATGATATTTGCTTGAAAAACATGGCTTAGAATTTAAATTCAGTAATGAAGATTATATAAATGCTAGTGTCTCCATTTAAATCAAGTAGACCTATACCTCACATATCAGACACGCTGCATCTTTGGATTCACTGGCCGCCTTGGTTAGGCAGGGAGGTAGACTGGAAAGGGAGAATGGTGATGTGAAACCCAGGGTTATAGCAGAAGGTATTGCAAAATTAGGGATGAATGTCAAAAATAAGGATTAGAAGAATTAGGCAAATTGAGTCAGCAGTTTATTCCATAGGCACAGAATCTAGGGCTGCAGCATTGTGTTGGAGAACTATGCAAGCCACACAGATATTGTTTTGGAGAGTTTAAGTTCTTTTGATGACCTTAAGTCTGCACCAATGTGGTTCTGAACAATATGGATGTGTGGAGTCCTCCACTTTTCATTTTACATAAATCTACAGGTACAAATTCAGTGCATTGTATATAGTAAAGAAAGAATTACTAACATCATTTTTTAGAAGAAAAGGGAAAAAAGGAGACCAAAGGTCAACTGGCAAAATACTAAAGTAGCAAAGTAAGAATTACCTGTGGGTCAGGCGTGGTGGCTCACACCTGTAATCCCAGCACTTTGGGAGGCTGAGGCAGGCGGATCACGAGGTCAGGAGATGGAGACCATCCTGGCTAACACCGTGAAACCCTGTCTCTACTAAAAATACAAAAAATCAGCCGGGCATGGTGGCGGGCGCCTGTAGTCCCAGCTACTCGGGAGGCTGAGGCAGGAGAACCCGGAAGGCAGACCTTGCAGTGAGCTGAGATGGCGCCATTGCACTCCAGCGAGACTCCGTCTCAAAAAAAAAAAGAAGAGAATTATCTGTGGAAGGACTGTACCAACTTAGTTTTCCAGAGTAGTCTGAAAATGGGGTAAGTTTAATATGTATATTTTGCAATTTCCAAATGATGGTTTAAGAGATTTGCTGGACCTATTTTATCATCAGGGAATAAATGAAAAAGACCACCAGAGTCAGTGCTATGTCCCGACTTTTCCGTTTTGACCTAAAAGATAGTGAAAAGTATCCTGACCTCATTTAAGTAGAGATTAAGGATGTGGGAGTTTTGCCTGCAAGTCTTTGAAATTGGCTAAAGCTTTCCCCTCAAGGCTTGACTTTTATGTGTTATTAAGACTTTAAATCTACTGTATCTGTGAACCCTTCCTAAGGAAAGAACACGTAAATAAAGTGGATTTTTTCCCCAGGCTATAAAAGCCAAAAGTAGAAGATGACATTAAAGGTAATACCAGTTCATGTGGGCAATCCATAGAAAATAATGTAAAATATGAGCTATTTTAAAGAATTTCTTGTGTGTGTGCACAACTGTAGACAGGTGATACGCCCACAATTCTTCCTGCATACCGCAGTTTACCATCAACCTCTCCCATTCTCTACCTACTGCCTCTCAAATTACACCCTTCTGAAAAAATCAATTTTAACAGTTCAGTGCTTTATATCTACACTTCCCTCTGTGTTCATACAAATTACACACATGCACACTCACTCACATACAAAACTATATTTTTTATTTGTGCAAATACAGGACTCTGTATATTATTTTGAAATATGATTGAATAAATTATCTACATGTTTATTAAAAGGATAAATACTGGTTTTTCCATTTAGCAATTTTATCAAATACAAAGAATAAAACTTATGTTTTCTCACTTAACAATTTTATCAAATACAATGATATATTTACCTGCAGGTCAATGCATATTAATTGAATTCATTCTTTTTTTTTTTTTTTTTTTGAGACAGTGTCTCACTTTGTCGTCCAGGATGAAGTGCAGTGAAGTGACCACAGCTCACTGTAGCCTTGACCTCGTGGGCTCAAGCGATCCTCCCACCTCAGTTTCAGAAGTAGCTGGGGCTATAGGCATGCACCACAATGCCTAATTTTTTAAATTTCTTTTCCTTTTTTACAATCTCACATTATTTTTATTTGATCATAACGTGGACAATAAAAATACATTCCTATTCTTTTTGATACTAACAGTTTTACTGAATTTGTTTTCAGTTTCTCTCAAATAACACATAGCATATCTTGTTGATATGGAATCTCATATTCCTTTAGATCCAGTACGTTCATTAGACTCATATAGCCTTCTGATTTTAAAAGCAACTGATTGCTTATAGAAAAATGATATGCATCGACATTTAGTCAGAAAAAGAAACATGAGAACATGTCTTTTATGTTTGATATCACTTAACTTACAAGATGATGCGAAAATAGTTTGGTTATAATTTTAACAAAACTAAAACTCACTTCAACTAATGAAAAAAATCAAACACTGAAGAATCAAATATCTACTGACTTAGCTGGTATTCCTGTCAAAAGAAGTGTCTTCTGCTGCACTGAATATTAGAATTAGAAATTCACTATATGTTAAGCCATATTTTAATTAATATGTTCCAGAATTGCACAGCTTCCCTATGTTGACTAGGCTGGTCTTGAACTCCTGGGCTCAAGCAATCCTCCCATCTCAGCCTCCCAAAGTGCTGAGATTATAGGCATGAGCCACCATCCCTGGCTAATTCATTCTTTTTGATGGCAATATAATATTTCATAACATGATGAATCGTACTTTAGTTATTTTCTTATAATGGACTTACTAGTTATTTCCAGTTCTTTTCACTACAGATGATGTTGCAATAAATATTCTTGAGAATATTGCTATTATCTGAATTTTTATGTCTCCCCCCAAGTTCACATGTTGAAATATAGTTCCCAAAGTGATGGTCTTAGGAGGTGGGGCCTTTCGGAAGTGATTAGCTCATAAATGTGGAGCCCTTGTGAATGGGATTAGTGTTCTTATAAGGGACGGACGAGATCAGAGTTCTTCCCTTCTGCTGTGAGAAGACACAGCAAGAAGGCTCCATCTGTGAACCAGAAAGTAGGCCCTCACTAAACAATGAATCTGATGGCACCTTGATCTTAGACTTTCCAGTATTCAGAACTATGAGAAATAAATTTCTGTTGTGTATAAGCTATCCAGTTTATGGTGTTTTATTAGAGAAACCCCCAAAACTAAGACACGTATATCTTTACATGCATGTTTATTTCTATAGCATGGGGAAATTGCAGCTTAAAGACACTGTGAAGTTTAAAGCTGCTCTCCATTGCTTTGTAAAACTTTCACAGAAAGAGGATAAACTGGGATATTTTAAGTGCTCTGTCATTACCGGTTTACAATTTTTGCTGATTACTTGCTGTTTAACCAAGCACTATGAAAGGAACCAGTGAGGGAAACAGAGACAAACAGAAGAAATGTTCTGCCATCTATAAGAAATCACATTTCCTCTCATTGTCAATATCTCCTACAGAAAAAGATACCTCAGAGTGCCTCCTCAAGCCATTGTGCGCATACAAAATGTATGTTCTTTCCCTCTGTTGACTACTAGCTTTTTCAGCAACTAGTACTCTCTCCTCATGTCTCTAGCTCAGCTCTTTTAAAATGTAGATCAACCAACTAACTTATCTAACTTTTAAAATTTGCTTTGTCCATTTTTCATGTTCTCTTCCACAAATGAGAGTCTAATTACTGAGGTACAAGCAAAAAGCCCTTCCTCCTTAGAGCCTTAGAATCCTAGAAGAGAGCGGGGAAGGACTGCAAATAATTTAAATGCAAATAACTTAGTAACCTTTATTCTATTTCACTCTTTCTCTCACACACACACATCGCCTGTGCACACACACACACACCCCTCCCCCAAGGGGGGGGAAGTTATAAAACAGTATTTTGCAGTGTGATCAATTCTTATGAGTGAATGAATAAAAATCTAGTGGAAGTTCAAAGAACGAGGTGAATCATTCAGTTTGGGATAGAGGAAAGAGGAAGGAATAAATACGAGAAAAGTCTTCATTGAGGAGGTAACATTTAGTTGAGGTAAAAACAAACATTTTTTGTTTTTTAGGCTTGGAAGATGAGGACATTCCATACAGTGTAAACAGAAGTAGCAAGGGCACTGAGGTAAAAGGGGCTTTTGAGTTTTCGAGGGATCTGGTATAGCTTTGAGTGGTGGTTCTCCAATTATAATGTGGATAAGAGTTATGCAGGGAGCTCATTTAAAATGCAGATTCATGGGCACCCATCTTACCAATATTTTGATTTGGTGGCCAGAAACCTGTTATTTGAACAAGTTCATCCAGATAACAAACACCTTTTTATATAGCAGTTGAGGCTGTGTGAGGAACAATGGCACAAAATCATGTTGCCACAGTATTGGTGTGAACACGAACTAATATTTCAGATAGGTGAGAGTGTGAGACAATAAGAGATTATGTCGGAAAATGATGTCAGGTCTTTGAACTTGGTTTTGAGAGATAATAGCTTGACAATGGAGCTATTATTTTCTTCCCTAAAAGCCACTACTTCACAGGAAATATTTATTGAATGGCTGAATGAATGAATGTGGGCAGAATTCTCAGAAAGCAAACTGAAAGTTTCCAGAACTGTGAGGATTGCTTGCTTGTTTAACTTGACTGTAAGGAAAACAGTTTCAGAATAGCCAGCTCTGAACCACTAATTCAAGCCTTCCAAAAGCTGTCTTGTTGTATGCAAAATTGATACACGCATGCATTTTCATTCAAGTTTACAAACAAGGTAAATGTAATTATCTTGTAGATCATCCGTGTAAACAATCATCACAGTTATGTAGCCACTGCCAGATATAAGCCCTTGGAGCTAAGATCTGGGAACAGAGAACAGGCTCTTACATAATTTCCCAGCTAGTCAGTGTTAGGGACTCTGATTAATGCTACATGACAGGCTTTGAACTTTCTATTCAGATAGGTTTGCTTGCCTTTTGGAGCTCCTAGCAAGACGAAACGTGTGACCTGCAGATTTCATTCTGAATAACCATCATCCAGCCAACAACACTGACATGGCTCTGTGGCCCTGTGGGTAACCGTTTCTGTGCCTCACTCCTCTGCCCATAGACAAATTGTAATAGGAGCGTCAGGGTGGTTTCACAGAAGTGGAATACAACTTCCTAAAGCCCAGTCGCTGAAGAAAGCCATGGCAACAGGCTGGTGGGCTCTTCTGGGTATAATCAGAAAAGCCCTAGAGGAGTGGCCAGAGAAAAGAAACTATAGTAGGGAAGGAAGGAGTTCTGCTCTCTAGCCGCCGCCGTCTATAACAGCCTGTATGTAATAGCTTCGCAGCATCTTTCCCTCCCTGAAGCTCCGGCGGAGCAGTTGAACACGCGCTTCCAGCATCCCAGTCCCGCAGAGGAGCTGTCTCAGTTCTGACCAACTTTCTGAGCTCGGCCAAGTCTTCCCGGCTCCTCCGCTCAACTATGGGTCCCTCCACCCATCCCCTCATCCCCGCGAAGGTCCAGGTGAGGGGCCAGAACCCAGCGGCAGGTCCTCCATGCGCCCCCCTCCCCTATCTCCCAAGGGGGAGGTTTCTTTCCACAGCCCCTGCGCGTCTGCAAGCGGTGAGGTGAGACGACACTTGTCTAAGCGCCTGCAAAAATGCGTCCACACTCCCGCCTCCAAGCAGGGTGCCTCGATCTTGTCCTCACCACCTTGGAACTGCATCTTAGGAGGCGGCAGGATTGAAATCCCCAGCTTGAGGGTTGAATCTCAACCCTCAAGGCTTGGAGCAGAACCGAGCAGGGAGCACCCCATCCGACCTCTCCTCACCTGATAGCTGGCTGCCTGGCGCCCCTCCCTGCACACACACTGCTACTCACCAATTCCAGGGCTCGCAGGAAGGCAAGGGGCTCCTTCAGCACCCGGAAGGTGCCCGCAGAGGCCAGCTTTGGGGGAATGAGGCAAGAGAGAGAAAGCAAAGCGTGAGGAAGGGGCTGGGGGCGCCTCTCCCAAGCCGCGGCATCCCCCGCCCCCTGCTCCCAGCCAGCCGCCCTGCCCAGTTCTGTCTCACCTGACTCACAGGGTCCATAGCTCGCCCTCGCTCGCTCTTCTCATCCACCAGTTCTTTTTAAAAATGAAGTTCGCTTGGCACCACCGTCCTCAGGGCCAGAAGCCCCTTCGGGAGCAGCCAGAGGAGCGACACCCTGGAGCAGCCCGGCGAGGGCAGGGGGCCTCGGGGAGCCCACTCGCTAACGCTGGGCTCTGCGCTCCGGGAACCCAGCGCGTCGGGGAGGCGAGGCGAGTCAGCGAGGGGTGGGCAGGGAAGAGCTGGGGCAGGGCAGAGACAACAGGGGAGGGGGAAAGCCATGGAGCCAGGGGAAGGCTGTCATTGGCCAGCCGCGCTCCAGAAGGGAGGGCGAGGAGGTGGGCGAGGCAGGGCCCACAGACATTGGTGCAGGCTCAGCCGTGCGCCCGGTGCCCTCTGGCTCCGGGGAAACTTTGGGTCTGTTGGTTTGGGAAAGCGGGCTTGGCACCATCAGCAAGACGGCTGTCCACCTGAAGAAGGGGTTTCCAGGTAGGAGGAAGACACCCACACTTTACATGAGACATCTGTGTGAGTTCTGATGACTTCCAAAGAGCAAAATAATAATAATGATAAATACATAAAAATAAAAAATAACTATTTGTTGGCTCTTTCATTCATTCCTTCAAGCCTTTATGGAGCATCCTTCCTGTGGGCAGGCAGTGCTTAAGTAATGGGGTACATCAAAAAAACAGGATAAGCATTGTCACTTCCCCCAGGGGAAGCAAAAGGGGGAAAAAAAAAACTTGCAATGTGGTCTGGACAGTGGTGCAGAGCAGAGCACAGGGGCCATGGGCACAGGGCAGGGCATCCATCTTGGCCTGTGGATGCCAGAGAGAGGACCAGGACAGAGGAAACTGCCTAGAGAGCAGAGGTGGAAACAAATTAATCTTGAATGTGGGACCATGTGCCAGTGGCAAACAGATTTAGCAAGGATGAAATGGTAAAACATCTCAAGAAAGGCTAAACAGGGAATGAAATTTAGGTACCTTTCAAACTCATTTTATTTCTAACAGATCTTTTGCCTGAGCTCTGACCCCCAAATGAACTCCCCTGTCAAACTCATATATATAACACTGGGTCCCTCCTCCAAAGTTAGATTCTTTTCTTGAAACTTAGTGAAAGATGATTCACGTTGTTTACTCTTAGTAGGCTAATCTTGCTGAATATAATAAAAACAACAACAATCAAACAAATGAGTTCTTTCTATGAGCTGAAAACTGTGCTAAGGGCTTTACAAACATTACTTCATTAAATATTCTCAAACCCCCATAAGTTAATAATACTATTATTCCCATTTTAGAAATGAGGAAATTGAGGCCCATGGAAGGATAGTGGCCTGCCCAAGGTTGCCCAGCTAGCAGGTAGTGAAGTCAGAATTGATTTTTTAAAATCAGAAAAAGAAAAGAAGAAGAAGGGGAAAAAGGAAGAGGAGGAGGAAGAAGAGGAGAGGAGAGCTCTTAGCTACTACATCAAGTAGTGATATGTCCTCTTCCTTCTCACTCCCTTTGGACTGGATTCCATTTATGAGTGGTCTCCCAGCAACACAGATAGTCCATCTGTTTACTATAAAGATTTGCCAAAAAGGTTTGGAGTTCATGTGTGTGTATGTGTGTGTTGGGGGGGGCGGATATTTGATATGTAGAAGTGGATGAGAAATACGGAAATCAGTAATTTGCTGTCTGGGAGGGGGAGGCAGCTTCTAGTGTAAATGCCCCCTGCTCCTGAATTTTGCTACAGAAAAACTAGAAATTTAGTGAGTAGGAACTCCAGTGGACTGGTTGCACCATCTGCAGTCAGCCAGTTTTGTTCCTACTGCTCTTCCTACATGCAGATAGAGCCTAAAACAATTAGAAACAGTTGTTTCAAAAATAAGCCATTATGCAACTATGGGGGAGGGGTGGGAGGGAACTAACACTATCAATTACTTAGTGTGTACCCTACCGTGTATGTATATGATCTTATGGGGGAAGTTACTTAACCTCTTCAAGACCTCAGTTTGTTTCTTTGTTTTAATCTGTAAAATGGAGCCAAAATACCTATCTTAACTGTTTTTTATGAGAACCCAATGAGATTTTGCAGATAGCACATCTAGGGCAGTCTGCATTTCATAATCCCTCAGCATGTATTAGTTACATATCACTTCTACAGAAGCAAAGGGGAAGACTCAGAGGTTCATATCAGAGGCAGGGTAGATTGTAGCAATGTCCTGCTGCCCTCAACAGTGCACCTCCACATCTATATATCCTTGCCCTTTTGGACCCAGCAGTAGCCATGTGACTTGTTTTGACCAATAAAATATGGGCATTTTATTGGTAATGTGTGCATTTCTGGGCAGAAGTTTTAAGAACCACCAAGTGATTTGCCAACTTATTTCCTTCTACCACGATGAATACAATTTCTACATAGAGGTTACTCTGACAGCTTGGGTCCTAGTGTAAGGATGACATAGGCAGATCTGCAACCAGACCTTGATAGACATGAAGCTGAGCAAACAAAAAAATGCATTTTGGGGTGTAAGCAACTGAAAAATTTAGGTCTTTTGTTACTGCAGCACAACATAACCTAAGCTGACTGATAACACAGCTAGTAAAGTAGCCGAACCAAAATTCCACCCTAGGTTCATATGATCTCATGGTCCTTGTATTCATCCTCTTTGCATGGTAGTCAACTGGCTTACAGGGTATGACATCTCCTCCATATGATTAATAATGATAATTATTATTGTAATAGCTATTACCAGTTGAGTTCCTGCTACCTGCCAGACATTGTGCTAAGTGCTTTATATACATCATTTAAGTATCATAATAATTTCCCCTTTTCTAGATAGTATATCCAGCCTTAGAATGGCTATGTAACTTGCCTAAGGTCATCTACATATTTATATCTCTTTATACAGGGAGACGGACTTGTTTAAAATATTACCTACTTGCAGATCATTTGAGTTGAAAACTTGGCACAGAGGAAGTGTGATTACTGAGCCTATTCCCTCAGGTCTCTCTTCACACCCAGTGTTCCTTCTGACTAATATGGTGGCATATTTTTTTCCAGTTCTCCAAACACCATGTGAAGGAAGTCAGAATTGTGGCAAATGACAGTGTAATAGCTTAGACAACAATTGCACATTGTCAGAGGATGCTTTTCCCATTCCAGAAATGTATGAGCTTCCAACAGCTGCATCACCAAAATAACCCAGAGTTTCATATCACATTTGCAATGTTAAATATTTTGTAGACTTTGGCTTAGAACCTCTGTATTCAGACCTGGAAACAACATTGGGTTCCCTAAAAAACTAGGTTGGGGGAGATAGGACAGATGATATAAACACTGCCACAATATTACTATCAGTGGTTAAGGTTGACCCATTATCTTTTGCCCCAAGATGATGAAAGATAATTTCCCTCTTACTATAACGAATCTATCACAATAGATGAAGGATAAAGTTAACTTTGGTGGAGCATAAATGATCCATTTTAGTGGCCTGTATTGATTATGTAAATCAAATAATTTCTAAATTCTCCTTTGTTTTGGGCCAGGGACCCATAGCTATGAATACTTCCTTTGATATGCTAAGGCAATCCATTTATTTACTGCAGTCCTCTGGTTCTCAATAGAGGGTGATTTGGGCCCTTCCCTCCAATGGAAAACATGTAACAATGTTTGGAGACGTTTTGATTGTCACAATGAGGTGGGGGCGGGGCCAGGGGATGACACTACTGGCTTCCAGAGGGCAGAAGCAAGAGATGCTGCTCAATATCCTACAATTCAGAGGACAGTTACTCAAAACAAAGAATTATCTGGAAAATGTCAATGGTGCCAAGGTTGAGAAACTTCAGGAAGTAAGGGCTGAATGCCTATTGTGCCCTGGTACTGTTCTAGGTACTGTAAACAGCTTGCCAAGTTTCCTGCCTTCACAAAGCTTACACTATAGTAAGAAATACATTCAGCCCAATTTAGTAAAGCTCAACATTTGCTAAATCAGCAAATGAAAATCAAGTTACAAACCAACCATTCTGAATCTCAAAGAGGGTTAATCTTGAGTCAAACTATATAAACCAAAGTACCAAGCTGCAATAGAAGAACTTGCATTATTCAGGCAAATTAAATCTTGTTCTCATAGGAAAATATACCTGGGTTTCATATTCCTATGTCTCTTGTGACAAAGACAGAAAACTAATTTAAAACTTTATCTGCAGCAACTTAATACAGGAGGAAACACTACTCGTATGTTATGAAATCTAAAATAATGGAAATGAGTGGAAGTCTGTCAAAATATTGTATATTTAACTCTCTGCTCATGCTGCTAACTTGAAATTTCCAAATCTTTCCTTAGGTAAGTGAATATGAAAGCAAAGGCCAATAGCATGCCTGTGCATTTATTTGTGTGTTTGATTTTGCGTAGGGCCACGGGTACACAGGACAGGAGATTGTGTGGAAATATTTTCAAAAACTCTAATTTTAGAATAAGTATAGCATTATCTCTCAATCCAAAGATGAAATAAAGCATTTTTACTTTCTTATGTTCCTGTGTCTTAAATGGATGCAAAAAAACATGCAAGAATACGTATAAGTGTTTGTTTGGTTTAAAACTTCATCACATCATAAGATTTCATAGGCTTCTTATGAAAATCTTAGCATTCAAATAGGATCATTCTTAATTAACAAATATAACTGATATAAAAATTCATATATGGATGGCCAATGTGAACTTAAATTATAAAATGCTTTTACTATTTCTGTTTCCATATTTGTTTCAAATGAAATAGATTTTTGAAAGTTACGTTAGGCTTGAATACATGCAAATCAGAAGACCAAAACTAACACCAAAGGATTGGATCAATTGACCCCAGAGAATAATAATAGCAACAGTAATTATAATAAGGGCTCTAATAATATATTAAGTATTAATATTAAGTAGATGCTGGACAGAATGCTAAGTGCCTCTATAGGCATAAATTCTTTAATTTCCTCATCAACCTTGTAAGTATATACTACTGTTACTTCCATTATGCAGATGAGAAAACACAGTTCAAAGAGATTAAAAATCTCAACTAAGGTCTTATAGAGAGTAAAGAGCAGAGTCAGGATTTTCCTCCTACTCTCATAACTTTCCAAGAAAAAGATGATTTGCAGTTTTCATTGCAATTTTGAAAATGTCACAAGCTTTAGGCAAAAATATTTTTCTTGCTGAAACATAAACAAAATTTCTCTGGAGAACTGAAGTAAAGATGGGCACCATTTTCTACGACTACTGCTAGTATTCCAGGAACGTACTAGAACACGATTAGAAAAAAATCTCTTCCCCCTTCTCAAATGCTCAATCATTGTAATTTTTATCTTTCATCATTAGCTGTGTATTTCCAAAATGCTCATCATTTTTGACATTCTCCTTGGATCACGCCCATGTTTTTGCAGATTCATGAAGCACAACATCTTTGAGTTAGTCTCACATTGTTACCAAAACACCAGAGGTTTGGTCCAGGTCCTGCTGCTTGCCACACAAAAAGCCAATCACTGAGACAATGAGTATGCCAAGGAAGAAGGCTTTAATCTGATGCTGCAGCCAAAGAGATGTGAGATTAGTCTCAAATCCATACCCCTGATCATTTATATAGGAGGGAAGAAACAAAGCTATGTGTGGAAAAACAGAAACTAGGGAGGGATAAGGACCGAGGAATGAAGGGTATGGCATTTCATTGTCTGGATGCAGTGATCTGGTGAGTTTCGATTATTTGATACTTTTATTGAGAGGCCTGTGGGTCATTTCCTGAGGAAGAAACCTAGATAAAACAAGTGTTACTTTCAAGCTTAAAGACCACAAGGGACAATTTCTATGTTTACCCAAAAAAAAAAATGCCCATGGAACGATTGGGTCAGTTTTAATGCCAGACACTGCAATTTTTGAGTGATGTAAACAAAGCCCAAAGAATGGAGGCATCTTGCCTAGTCTTCATCCCAAGGAAAGAGTCTAGCATAAAGGTGTTGACACAAGTCCTAGAGTCAGTTCGGCTGAGTTCATCATATCCTGGCTCTATCATTTCCTAGTTGTATGACCTTGGGAAGTCACCACCCTCTTGTCATTCAGTTTCCTTATCTGTAAAATGGAGGTAATAATTTTTACCACCCCCATCACTTAGGAAAAGGGAATAAATGAGTTAATGCAAATAAGGCACCCAGAAGAATATCTGGCAGCAGATAAGTTAATGTAGACATCTACTAAAAGTCTAAGAAATATGACCGACAGCAATGGAAAGGAGATGGTCTATGATATTAACACCCTGTGTGGTTATCACACACCACTACTCACAACATATACTTTTAAGAAGTCATTTATTGTCTTTTCTTTCCTTCTTTCAAAATTCTCATTTCTTACTTGTTCCCCCAATTCTCTTTTCTTCCTTTCTCTTTGAACCCCTAGGCTGTCAGTTGATCTGGGAATTTTCCTTGGAGGTTAGCAAGAATATTTGGTCATTCAAAACATTCTTTTGGGGGATGTATGGATACACATACACATACATTACTGGATAATCCTAAAACTATAGATTAAATATATAAATATATAATATATAAATATATATAGATACTATATAAATGAAATACATATAATCCTAGGATTATATAATACAGCATGTTTTTTATTTCCCTGATGATTGTAAGTTGAGCTTTGGCAGAGTTTTTTATGCTTTTCTTAAAATGAGTTTTGCTTTTTAATATGTACAAACTCTAATAATTTTACTTCTGTTTTAGGGAAGATATATTTGTTATGTAAAACATATAGATGATGAAGATAGGAAAGATCAATGGATTCTACCATATACTTAATAAAAGTATGTAATCCACAGTATACTGCATGCATTCACTTTATTATATTCTCCAGTCTTTAGACCTTACACTTCAATATGGCAAAATAGTTTTTGCATCTGCTCTGAATGAGGTAAAAGAAAACCTTACCCTGCTCAGCAATTAAAAGGATCATTTCCTTATTCCTTCCTAACCTAAGCCTTTAAGAAAAGTAAAATTCACCTTAATTTAAATATTAAGATATTAGAAAATGGACTCCTTTGGCACTCATGGTTATAATCTCTGCCTGCCTAAGATCTTTCACATAGCTGGGCTAACATGAGGATACTGCCTAATCCACTCACACACAGAGAAGAAGCATGAATCCAATACCTAAAATTAGGTTTTTACTAAATTATATTGCACTGCAGTTTTACACCTGCTTGGCAAATAGTACTCAGAAGAAAGGTACAATTACATTGGTTCTTTGCCAGAAATAGAAAACAGATTAAAATGATAAACACTTAAAAAGAGAGAAGGTAGAAAAGAAGGAAGAAAAGAAGGAAGGAAGGAAAGAAAGAAGGAAGGAAGGAAGGAAGGAAAGAAGGAAGGAAGGAAGGAAAGAAGGGAGAGAATTTTTTTCTCTAAACCATGATCAAAAGATATTATCAACGGTCTCATTGTAACTTACTTTTATTCAGAATTTACTACATGCCAGGCACTGTGATAAGCTCCTTATAACACTATGAAGTAGTTATTATTATCCACATCTTATAAATAATGGAACTGAAGCATAGATAAGTTAAATTACTAGCCCACATTCATACAACTAAAAACCAAGCCAAGTTTGAAGTCAATATTTCTCAAGAATTTGAACAAATTTTATACCTTCTAACTGTGCAAGCTATAAAATATACATCTCTCAGATCACAACTGGAATCTGAAGACATTGATGAGGGTTTTATTTAGCTACCAGTCAATTCCAACTGCCTAATTAAATATTAGGGAACTGGTTCACCCACATTCTCAATCGGTGTATGTCCCTTGATTTGATTTATTTTAATCTTATTACTGATGATTTTTGCAAAATCATTTGATCTTAAGAAAAACATTGTTTTCATAATATCTTAAGGAGTTCTTGTTTTATCTTAGTGCTATTCTCACTCCCTGAAAGCTGGGGAGTAAGAGCAGCCACCTTGGAGCCAAAGATGAAAGTCATGTCTGGAGGTTCATAGGTTTATCTGACACTGTATTTGTAATAAGGTAGTACTTTGTTCATGCTATTATGTTTTGGAATTGGTTTTTTGGTTCTGAGAGTACTTTAGACTGTCCCCTAATACAAAGCTCCTCAATGCTCAGTTCAAATGGCATCTGCTTTGTCCAGATTTCTACCTTCTTTAGTCATTTTTATCCTATGCTCTTTGTATTTGAAAATATTATTTAAGCATTTAGAATCCTCTGGTTTTACTATAGTTATCTTAATTTAGTGTCTGTTTCTAACCTCAGAAGCCTTACCTAATGCTCTAGACTAAATTAGGTACCTCCAACTCCCATAAGAAATCCGGCACATAATAGGCACAGAGAAAATGTTTGTTGAATGAATAAATGATCTCCTTGAAGGTAGAAAATATGGATTAGTCATATTTGCAGCCCATTAGTTGCTAAGTTCAGTGTCTGGCACATATTAGGTGGCCAATAAATGTAGAATGCAACAAACTCAGTTTGAATAAGATGAAATAGGATGAAATACAATATGGAGTGCTTAGAATATCGGTTCTGTGTAGAGCAGTAGGTAGATATTTGTGGTAAAAATGTCCTTACAAAAGGCTTATCTAGCAGTGTTTCTATGGGCAAATATTTTTAAATTCCTTTTCATCTGAGACACAATTGGTGCTAATAACAATAATCACATTAAAAGAGCCAAAGAGGAGTGGCTGTTACATAAATTCTAGGATTGGTCTTCATTTCTTCTTTTTTTTTTTCTTTTTTTGAGATGGAGTCTCACTCTGTTGCCCAGGGTAGAGTGCAGTGGCTCACTGAAACCTCTGCCTCCTGGGTTCGAGTGATTCTCCTGCCTCAGCCTCCCAAGTAGCTGGGATTATAGGTGCCTACCACCACGCCAAGCTAATTTTTGTATTTTTAGTAGAGATGGGGTTTCACCCTGTTGGCCAGGTTGGTCTTGAACTCCTGGCATCTAGTGATCCACCCACCTTGGCCTCCCAAAGTGCTGAAATTACAGGCGTGAGCCACTGCACTTGGCCTGGTCTTCATTTCTTAAAAGCAGTTGTACACATATTTGTTTCAACTTGAACTCTCACACCCACCTTTCCATGGTCAAGCATTTGTGAGAATAATGTTTTTATTCATAAACAAATTATATACTTATGTTATTAGGAAAATAGAATTTATGCCTATATCATAATTGAGGAAATAAATATGAGGGATACTTAAATATACAGTGGTTTCTCAGTGATTTCTTACTATTGAAATTATAACAAAAGTCTCTTCACAAATATTTCAAGTGAGTAAAATTACCTAGAAATTGAAATAAATTTCTAGCATTCGCACAATGCAAAAATGTCAAAAGATAGCACAATTGGAAGATTCACTTTCAGCACCAAATAATTCCATAAACTTCTTATAATAAAATAAGTTTGATATTAAGCTTTCTAAATTTTCAAAATACAGTTGATCCTTGAGTAACATGGGTTTGAACTATGTGAGTTATTGTACGTGTGGATTTTCTTCCACCTCTACCACCCCTGAGACAGCAAGATCAACCCCTCCTCTTCCTCCTCCTCCTTCAGCTTAGTCAACATGAAGAAGACAAGGATGAAAACCTTTAGATGATCCACTTCTACTTATAGTAAATGTATTTCCCTTTTTTGTGATTTTCTTAATAATATTTTCCTTTCTCTAGCTTACTTCATTGTAAGAATAGAGTATATTATATATTTAACATACAAATTTGTGTTAATAGATGTTTTATGCTGTCGGTAAGGCTTCTGGTCAACAGCAGGCTATTAGTAGTTATGTTTCAGGGAGTCAAAAGTCATACATGAGTTTTTGTGGGGGGTCAACAGTACTAACCCACATGTTATTCAAGGGTCAACTGTTTTCCATATTTTCTATAAATATTTACATAGAAACAGAAGTTATCACAATTAAACACATATGCTGTATGTGTCAACAGTGGATCAATTGATTTGATCAGCTATCCACAACATAACCTAATGATTTCCTTAGTGTCACCTAGGACTTTCCTTTTACTGTCTGGATGGCATGTAATCAATGAATCTTTAATAAAGGCTGTCTTTGGGGACTTCCCTCTCACTTACACCTTGGCACATAGAGTCATAAGTTAAATTCTGTGCTCATTTTGCTTGCTTTTTTCCGTTAAGAGCAATTATTCCACAGTGTGAAACAATGAATATTCAAGTGACCGGAAATCTGAATTTGTGAAACCATGTCTGAAGTTATGAACTGTTTTAAAATATTTTTATTTTTGCTGAAATTAGTGATACTGAACAAGTTGCTTTTTTTTTTCAGACTTCCGTAATTCTTTCAAAATTTATTTAGCAGTGGACTCAGGGAGGGAAGTTTCCTCAGGCTCCTGAAAAAAACCTCAGGCATGACTCTTGATTACTGTCTTAATAAAAAGGTGTACGGTCATTTAAAATGATCGTGAATCTAAAATGTGTAATTCTCAGTCCTATATAATAATAAACATTGCAAAACTGATTGAAAGTTAAATCTTCCCCTATTCTGCAGCCAGGGCCTAATGGAGGTGAGAAGCCCGCACATAGTAGAAGATGCTGGCATTTGCTTCTTTCTCTCCTGGTTTCTCTTCCTCTCCCTCTTAACTAACAGCTTTCTGACAGGAATAAAGAAGGGGTGGTGGAGCAGGAGGGCCCTTAGTTGATTGACACTGTCATAAATTGGCTCCATCCTTTCCCATCCTAAAAGATTTTCTCTTATTGAGAAAGATGCTCTCAACTTCCACTATTGGGGACCACTTACCTGCCCCTCTTTGACTTCAGCAAAGGTGATTCTGCTTCACGGTTCACTTACTCCTTCTGCAGCTGGAAGTCCCCTCAGGTTCTCTTTTTCTGAGGTCCTATTGACACTCCAGGAAAGCCCTTTAAGGCAGAACCTAAGAGGACCCAAGATGGTTCCTTGACATGTGGCCCATGGTGGTTGGTGGGAAAAACTCCTGTATCCTTTTCCCCAACAAACTGAGAGAGCAAGTCACTCAGACTTTCCAACTCTCCTTTGATTAGTCCACCATTAGTTAACCTGATACATTTTCAAACATCAGCTCCCTTTTTCCAACTTTTGGGGACACACATTGAGCTCCATTTTTATGCCTATAGGTTCTCAATGAGCTCAGTGCACTTCTATAACTTTGCACATCAGTTCTTAAAGCACCCAAGAAAATCCCAGGGCCACATTATGACTTTCATGAGGCTTATCTCCACAAAATTATATTAAAAGTTGCATTTTTTGACTGTATTGGTATAAAGATGAGTACAACCCAAGCTGAATACATTCATTTTTTCCCTTTGGACTTACAAAATTAAAATATCTTAATAATTCCCTAAGAGTACCATGGACTCCAGGCACCGTGGCTACTGGGTCTTGTGGAGAAGCCAGCCCTGAGTGAGCCTCCGTAAATATAACCAGTATGTTGACAAGTGAGACACATGCGGATGCTACAACAATACAACTTTATTTTTGTGTTTTTTTTTTTTTTTTTTTTTGAGATGGAGTTTTCCTCTTGTCGCCCAGGCTGGAGTGCAGTGGCGTGATCTCGGCTCACTGCAACCTCCACCTCCCAGGTTCAAGCGATTCTCCTGCCTCAGCATCCCGAGTAGCTGGGATTACAGGCATGCACCACAACGCCAGGCTAATTTTTTTTTGTATTTTTAGTAGAGATGGGGTTTCACCATGTTGGTCAGGCTGGTCTCGAACTCCTGACCTCAGGTGATCTGCCCACCTTGGCCTCCCAAAGTGCTGGGATTACAGGCGTGAGCCACCACTCCCGGCCTTTATTTTTGTTTTATTCCATTAATAATTTATTCAGCACCTACAAGATACTAGGCACCATAATATTAAATACAACAAACACCTGAGTTTTCAACATTTGAATGTTCTAAGTCAAATAGGCAATGTAACAATAGTGAAAATAGTAACAGAGCAATGGTGCTAAAAAAAAAATAGAAAAAGAAATCAGAAATACTTAAACTAGTTTGTAACTTCTTCTCTTTCCTGTGCCAACTTCTAGTTAGGGAACACGTGCACACTTTGGTTTACTTCCCTTTCACATCAGCAATGAGTATTACTTTGTTCACTTGGATTGGGAGTTACCTGGTTTGAATCTTTGCAGCATCTGTGAACTTTGGCCAGATTTGCTAGAGTCTGTGTTTCTAGAATCAATTTTTTCACTTGTAGAAAACATTTAGGAGAGATGATATTTAATACTTTTCCTGCTCTATAGCAAATAAGGAAAGTGAGGTAAAACGCAATATTAAATATTGATGCATCCACTTTAAATCCATCAAGTGGACATGGACTATATGTCTAAATATCATTTCTTAAAACAAATGAAAAATCTCGTTCATTCAATAATGGTTTATTGAATATCTACTCAACATAAACACTTCACTAGGTATTAGGATAACAGTGGTGATATTCACAGCCCACATGGAATGTGAAAGTCTAGTGATGAATAAATTTTCCTGCTTCCTACATTCTAGTGTATGGAACATTATGAAAGCATATATTTTTATTACTAGAAAATAAAACTTTTATTACTAGAAAATAAAACTTGACCTTACATTGTTTCTTAAAGCTAAAGAAGGAGGAAAGGTTTTGTTTGTTTTTGTTAATGTATATCTTTTGATATACATTAAAGAATGCCATTGACTGGGCGCAGTGGCTCACGCCTGTAATCCCAACATTTTGGGAAGTTGAGGCAGGTGGATCACTTGAGGTCAGGAATTCGAGACCAGCCTGGCCAACATGGTGAAACCCCGTCTCTACTAAAAATACAAAAATTAGCTAGGCGTGGTGGCAGTTGCCTATAATGTCAGCCACTCAGGAGTCTGAGGCAGAAGAATCACTTGAGCCCGGGAGGCGGAGTTTGCAGTGAGCCAAGATTCTGCCACTGCACTCCAGCCTGGGCCACAGATTGAGACTCCATCTCAGAAAAAAAAAAAAAAAAAAAAAAAAGAATGTTATTAGAAACCAAATTGCCACCAATACTGTATACTTAAAAACACATTTAAATTATTGCTATAGTTTTGAAAGACTCATATATCTTCCTTCTTGGAAGAAATGTGTTCAATCAAAAGCCAGTAATGTGCCTGCACGCTACAGAATTTTAAACCATTTTTTATTTTCTTTTAGAGAGCAAGGGCTATTCTCATAGGGTAGAACTGAGTGATATGGTTCGGCTGTGTCCCCACCTAAATCTCATTTTAATCCCCATAATCACCACGTGTCAAGGGCGGGACCAGGTGGAAGCAATTGAATCATGGTGGCTGTTTCCCCCATGCTGTTCTCCTGATAGTGAGTCTCAGGAGATCTGACGGTTTTATAAGCGTCTGGAATTTCCCTGGCTTGCACTCACTCCGTCCTTCCACCCTGTGAGGAAAGTGCCTGCCTCTCCTTTGCCTTCCGCTATGATTGTAAGTTTCCTGAGGCCTCCACAGCCATGCGGAACTGTGAGTCAATTGAACCTCTTTCCTTTGTAAATTACCCAGTCTGGGGTATTTCCTCATAGCAGCGTGAGAACTAACTAATATACCAAATTTCTGTTGAATGTCAGGCTACCACTTACTTCACGGAAAACAAAAATATTAGGCCCTATTGAACATTTAGTTCTGGAGACACAATTTTAAAAATACACACATATGCCTGCCATGTGCTGATAGGAGTTTTTTCCGTTTATAATAAAATTGCCGTTCATATAGAGCACTTTCTCTCTTAAAAGCTCGAGGAGTTTCTCCGCATGCTTAATGGATATGTGCATCTCTATTTGAAATGATTTTTTTCAAACAGGCTTGTAAGAGTGGCTTTCAGGTATATTGTTTCGCTTAAATTCAGGCATCATATTCATCACAGATCTGCTAATCTTTCCACTGTTTCTTTGGCAAATTACTGAGCTTCTTCGCTGTTTTTAATCTACCTAATATCAGATAAAATCTTTACCTATATTTTTCTCAATGTGTGGAACCCCTGGATTCTTTACCCTCAGGCAGCAAATCCATGCTATACATTCTGAACTATGTGGAGTTTTATATACTCTAATCACAAGAAGACATAGAACAGCAGAGTCACTGGAGCCTGGGCTTTGTGGAGACAGAAAGACCCGGACTTAGGCCTTAGATGACATGTAAGAGCTGTGTGACTTTGGGTAAATTACTTAGTCCCTCTCTGTGTCAGTTCCCTTGTTTGTAATATTGGGATGTATTAATAACCAGTATTGTGGTTGTTTAAAGATGTGGCAGTTCTGAAACACGGCCCCAAAATTGTATGACACTTCCCATCAGGAAGTGCAGCTGATTTCTTTTCCTATTTAATCTGGGCTCTGTGACTACTTCACCAATGGAATATCTTGGGCAGTTTCTAGGCTCTTAAGAAATGGCAGCTCCCACGCGCTATATCTTAAGATGCTTTTTCTGGGAACCCCACCGCACAGCCATGGTAAGAAGAAGTCCTAGATGCTCATGGTGAAACCAGGAAAAGTATCTGGGGCCCTTGCCCTCAGCTGTGGCCAAGCTACTGTCTGGCAGCCAGCACCAACTCACCAACTTTGGAAGTGTGACTTCTTGGAAATGGATCCTCTATCCTTGGTAAAGCTGCCCCAACTGACACCATGTGGAACAGACGTGAGCCTCCTCTGTTGATTGCTGCCCAAAATTCATGAGCTAAATAAATGACTGTTGTTGTGTTCAGTCACTAAGTTTTAGAACGGTTCATTATGCAGCAATTTTAATTGGCATAAAGATTAAATGAGATAACCTACGTAAAGTGCTCACACAATTCCAGTACACAGTAAGCACTTAAAGTATCATCTGGCAGGAAAAACCTTGAAAAGGACGTTACACTTTGGGGAATGTGAAGGCTAAAGAATCTTTGAGATCATCTAGGTGAGAGATGACCAACTGGTGGTCCAAGTGGCTGACAGATGTATTTTGCTTGGCTCATACAGTGTTTTCCAAAAAATTGAACAAACATTTATAAATATGGATACATCTCATGAAAATGCAGACTTCCAGCTTCTCCCCTTAAAAAGGACTGCATATTTGGCAAAACTAAGTCCATGTTCCCATCAGGAGCTGCAGCTATGTAAGGCTGCCCTCTTCATGTAAAACACATTCACTCAAGTTTACTCCATCTCCAGCCTAACACATTCAGAGGTAGCCAATCCTTCCATTTGTATTTATTGTCTGGCCACTGTAAGCATTTGACTTTTCAGTCTCTTCCCTTATCCAATTTTATTAGTATGCAAATAAACAAATGGAGACCCAGAGAAAAGATAAGGTGTATTGCAGTCAAACCTGCCTTGGGTCAGAACTTCTGACTGTGAGCCCAACGTAAGTGTTACCATTGGAGTTACGGTGGTCTCTTACTCAGCTAGGCAATCCATATCATTTGTAGTGAACCTTGTGTCTGTGCTTCCTTGGATATACTTGGACCTACTTGGCTCTGGACTTTGGCTGCTTGGCCACTGTCTCCATACATTGGTGGCTGCCTCTGTCTTCTGTGGGACTGGGGCTGGGCTTTGGCACGGTCCCCATCACTCTTGCCACAGGGAGGACCACAGCACTCAGTGCACCTAAGTGGACTCACATTTCCACCACTGCTGGGCCCAGGTAACACCCTGCCTTGTGGAAAGTAGGATCCATTTTCACCATCAGTGTCCTGGAAGGATACAGTATCACAATCTAGAAGTACAGGGGAGTTAACGCCCTATGGAGCAAAATTTGACCAGGAAAAAAGACAAAGGAAGAAGCCACTAGATAACTTCCTCATGGTTTCTCTCCCTACCACTCCCAAGCACACTGGGCCTCAGAGCAATGATTCTTTTTGTCTCTCAAGAAAAGCCTTGCATGACCAACCAACCAGCTGTGCTTTCTGACAAGCTGTGGCCAGCATGGTCATGTATCACTTTGTATTTGCGTTTCCACCTGTTTCTTCCTCACTTCTCTTTCCCCACTGTTCCAGTCCTAAAATTGCATACCCCAGTTCAGCATGGCATGTAAATTTTGCCTCAGGCTTTGCATTCTAGAAAACTTAGGTTGATGTACCATCCTTGTAAAATGTTTTTTTTTTGTCCTCAAGAAACAACTCTTTAAAAATGAAAACTGTAATGGTAAATCCCTAATAGAAGTCATGAGTTTTTTTTTTATTATACTTAAAGTTTTAGGGTACATGTGCACAATGTGCACATTTGTTACATATGTATACATGTGCCATGTTGGTGTGCTGCACCCATTAACTCGTCATTTAACGTTAGGTATATCTCCTAATGCTATCCCTCCCCTCTCCCCCTACCCCACAACAGGCCCCGGTGTGTGATGTTCCCCTTCCTATGTCCATGTGTTCTCATTGTTCAATTCCCACCTATGAGTAAGAACATGTGGTGTTTGGTTTTTTGTCCTTGCGATAGCTTGCTCAGAATGATGGTTTTTTTTTTTTTTTTATTATACTTTAAGTTTCAGGGTACATGTGCACGATGTGCAGGTTAGTTACATATGTATACATATGCCATGCTGGTGTGCTGCACCCATTAACTCGTCATTTAGCATTAGGTATATCTCCTAATGCTATCCCTCCCCCCTCTCCCCACCCCACAACAGTCCCCAGAGTGTGATGTTCCCTTTCCTGTGTCCATGTGTTCTCATTGTTCAATTCCCACCTACGAGTGAGAATATGCGGTGTTTGGTTTTTCGTTCTTGTGATAGTTTACTGAGAATGATGATTTCCAATTTCATCCATGTCCCTACGAAGGACATGAACTCATCATTTTTTATGGCTGCATAGTATTCCATGGTGTATATGTGCCACATTTTCTTAATCCAGTCTATCATTGTTGGACATTTGGGTTGGTTCCAAGTCTTTGCTATTGTGAATAGTGCCGCAATAAACATATGTGTGCATGTGTCTTTACAGCAGCATGATTTATAATCCTTTGGATATATACCCAGTAATGGGATGGCTGGGTCAAATGGTATTTCTAGTTCTAGATCCCTGAGGAATCACCACACTGACTTCCACAATGGTTGAACTAGTTTACAGTCCCACCAACAGTGTAAAAGTGTTCCTATTTCTCCACATCCTCTCCAGCACCTGTTGTTTCCTGACTTTTTAATGATTGCCATTCTAACTGGTGTGAGATGGTATCTCACTGTGGTTTTGATTTGCATTTCTCTGATGACCAGTGATGATGAGCATTTTTTCATGTGTCTTTTGGCTGCATAAATGTCTTCTTTTGAGACGTGTCTGTTCATATCCTTTGCCCACTTTTGATGGGGTTGTTTTTTCTCTTGTAAATTTGTTTGAGTTCATTGTAGATTCTGGATATTAGCCCTTTGTCAGATGAGTAGATTGCAAAAATGTTCTCCCATTCTCTAGGTTGCCTGTTCACTCTGATGGTAGTTTCCTTTGCTGTGCAGAAGCTCTTGAGTTTAATTAGATCCCATTTGTCAATTTTGGCTTTTGTTGCCATTGCTTTTGGTGTTTTAGACATGAAGTCCTTGCCCATGCCTATGTCCTGAATGGTATTGCCTAGGTTTTCTTCTAGGGTTTTTATGGTTTTAGGTCTAACATTTAAGTCTTTAATCCATCTTGAATTAATTTTTGTATAAGGTGTAAGGAAGGGATCCAGTTTCAGCTTTCTATATAATGGCTAGCCAGTTTTCCCAGCACCATTTATTAAATAGGGAATCATTTCCCCATTTCTTGTTTTTGTCAGGTTTGTCAAAGATCAGATGGTTGTAGATATGTGGCATTATTTCTGAGGGCTCTGTTCTGTTCCATTGGTCTATATCTCTGTTTTGGTACCAGTACCATGCTGTTTTGGTTACTGTAGCCTTGTAGTATTTTGAAGTGAGGTAGCATTATGCCTCCAGCTTTGTTCTTTTGGCTTAGGATTGACTTGGCGATGCAGGCTCTTTTTTGGTTCCATATAAACTTTAAAGTAGTTTTTTCCAATTCTGTGAAGAAAGTCATTGGTAGCTTGATGGGGATGGCATTGAATCTATAAATTACCTTGGGCAGTATGGCCATTTTCGCGATATTGATTCTTCCTACCCATGAGCATGGAATGTTCTTCCATTTGTTTGTATCCTCTTTTATTTCATTCAGCAGCGGTTTGTGGTTCTCCTTGAAGAGGTCCTTCACGTCCCTTGTAAGTTGGATTCCTAGGTATTTTATTCTCTTTGAAGAAATTGTGAATGAGAGTTCACTCATGATTTGGCTCTCTGTCTGTTATTGGTGTATAAGAATGCTTGTGATTTTCACACATTGATTTTGTATCCTGAGACTTTGCTGAAGTTGCCTATCAGCTTAAGGAGATTCTGGGCTGAGACGATGGGGTTTTCTAGATATACAATCATGTCATCTGCAAACTGGGACAATTTGACTTCCTCTTTTCCTAATTGAATACCCTTTATTTCCTTCTCCTGCCTGATTGCCCTGGCTAGAACTTCCAACACTGTGTTGAATAGGAGTGGTGAGAGAGGGCATCCCTGTCTTGGGCCCGTTTTCAAAGGGAATGCTTCCAGTTTTTGCCCATTCAGTATGATATTGGCTGTGGGTTTGTCATAGATAGCTCTTATTATTTTGAGATATGTCCCATCAATACCTAATTTATTGAGAGTTTTTAGCATGAAGTGTTGTTGAATTTTGTCAAAGGCCTTTTCTGCATCTATTGAGATAATCATGTGGTTTTTGTCTTTTGTTCTGTTTATATGCTGGATTACTTTTATTGATTTGCATATGTTGAGCCAGCCTTGCATCCCAGGGATGAAACCCACTTGATCATGGTGGATAAGCTTTTTGATGTGCTGCTGGATTTGGTTTGCCAGTATTTTATTGAGGATTTTTGCACAGATGTTCATCAGGGATATTGGTCTAAAATTCTCTTTTTTTTTGTTGAGTCTCTGCCAGGCTTTGGTATCAGAATGATGCTGGCCTCATAAAATGAGTTAGGGAGGATTCCATCTTTTTCTATTGATTGGAATAGTTTCAGAAGGAATGGTACCAGCTCCTCCTTGTACCTCTAGTAGAATTCAGCTGTGAATCCATCTGGTCCTGGACTTTTTTTGGTTGGTAAGCTATTAATTATTGCCTCAATTTCAGAGCCTGTTATTGGTGTATTCAGAGATTCAACTTCTTCCTGGTTTAGTCTTGGGAGGGTGTATGTGTCCAGGAATTTATCCATTTCTTCTAGATTTTCTAGTTTATTTGCATAGAGTTGTTTATAGTATTCTCTGATTGTAGTTTGTATTTCTGTGGGATCGGTGGTGATATCCCCTTTATCATTTTTTATTGCATCTATTTGATTCTTCTCTCTTTTCTTCTTTATTAGTCTTGCTAGTGGTCTATCAATTTTGTTGATATTTTCAAAAAACCAGCTCCTGGATTCATTGATTTTTTGAAGGGTTTTTTGTGTCTCTATTTCCTTCAGTTCTGTTCTCATCTTAATTATTTCTTGCCTTCTGCTAGCTTTTGAATGTGTTTGCTCTTGCTTCTCTAGTTCTTTTAATTGTGATGTTAGGGTGTCATTTTTAGATCTTTCCTGCTTTCTCTTGTGGGCATTTAGTGCTATAAATTTCCCTCTACACACTGCTTTGAATGTGCCCCAGAGATTCTGGTATGTTGTGTCTTTGTTCTCGTTGGTTTCAAAGAACATCTTTATTTCTGCCTTCATTTTGTTATGTACCCAGTAGTCATTCAGGAGCAGGTTGTTCAGTTTCCTTGTAATTGAGCGGTTTTGAGTGAGTTTCTTAATCCTGATTTCTAGTTTGATTGCACTGTGGTCTGAGAGACAGTTTGTTATAATTTCTGTTCTTTTACATTTGCTGAGGAGTGCTTTGCTTCCAACTATGTGGTCAATTTTGGAATAGGTGTGGTGTGGTGCTGAAAAGAATGTATATTCTGTTGATTTGGGGTGGAGAGTTCTGTAGATGTCTATTAAGTCCACTTGGTGCAGAGCTGAGTTCAATTCCTGGATATCCTTGTTAACTTTCTGTCTTGTTGATCTGTCTAATGTTGACAGTGGGGTGTTAAATTCTCCCATTATTATTGTGTGGGAGTCTAAGTCTCTTTCTGGGTCTCTAAGGACTTGCTTTATGAATCTGGGTGCTCCTGTATTGGGTACATATATATTTAGGATAGTTAGCTCTTCTTGTTGAATTGATCCCTTTACCATTATGTAATGGCCTTCTTTGTCTGTTTTGATCTTTGTTGGTTTAAAGTCTGTTTTTATCAGAGACTAGGATTGCAACCCCTGCCTTTTTTTGTTTTCCATTTGCTTAGTAGATCTTCCTCCATCCCTTTATTTTGAGCCTATGTGTGTCTCTGCACGTGAGATGGGTTTTCTGAATACAGCACACTGATGGGTCTTGACTCTTTATCCAATTTGCCAGTCTGTGTCTTTTAATTGGAGCATTTAGCCCATTTACATTTAAGGTTAATATTGTTATATGTGAATTTGATCCCGTCATTATGATGTTAGCTGGTTATTTTGCTCGTTAGTTGATGCAGTTTCTTCCTAGCCTTGATGGTCTTTGCAATTTGGCATGTTTTTGCAGTGGCTGGTACTGGTTGTTCCTTCCGATGTTTAGTGCTTCCTTCAGGAGCTCTTTTAGGGCAGGCCTGGTGATGACAAAATCTCTCAGCATTTGCTTGTCTGTGAAGTATTTTATTTCTCCTTCTCTTACGAAGCTTAGTTTGGCTGGATATGAAATTCTGGGCTGAAAATTCTTTTCTTTAAGAATGTTGAATATTGGCCCCCACTATCTTCTGGCTTGTAGAGTTTCTGCAGAGAGATCAGCTGTTAGTCTGATGGGCTTCCCTTTGTGGGTAACCCGACCTTTATCTCTGGCTGCCCTTAACATTTTTTCCTTCATTTCAACTTTGGTGAATCTGACAATTATGTGCCTTGGAGTTGCTCTTCTCGAGGAGTATCTTTGTGGCATTCTCTGTATTTCCTGAATTTGAATGTTGGCCTGCCTTGCTAGATTGGGGAAGTTCTCCTCGATAATATCCTGCAGAGTGTTTTCCAGCTTGGTTCCATTCTCCCCATCACTTTCAGGTACAGCAATCAGACATAGATTTGGTGTTTTCACATAGTCCCATATTTCTTGGAGGCTTTGTTCATTTCTTTTTATTCTTTTTTCTCTAAACTTCTCTTCTCGCTTCATTTCATTCATTTGAACTTCCATCACTGATACCCTTTCTTCCAGTTGATTGAATCGGCTGCTGAGGCTTGTGCATTCGTCACGTAGTTCTCGTGCCTTGGTTTTCAGCTCCATCAGGTCCTTTAAGGACTTCTCTGCATTGGTTATTCTAGTTAGCCATTAGTCTAATTTTTTTTCAAGGTTTTTAACTTCTTTGCCATGGGTTCGAACTTCTTCCTTTAGCTCAGAGTAGTTTGATCGTCTGAAGCCTTCTTCTCTCAACTCTTCAAAGTCATTCTCTGTCCAGCTTTGTTCTGTTGCTGGTGAGAAGCTGTGTTCCTTTGGAGAAGGAGAGATGCTCTGATTTTTAGTTTCCAGTTTTTCTGCTCTGTTTTTTCTCCATCTTTGTGGTTTTATCTACCTTTGGTCTTTGATGATGGTGACGTACAGATGGGGTTTTGGTGTGGATGTCCTTTCTGTTTGTTAGTTTTCCTTCTAACAGTCAGGACCCTCAGCTGCAGGTCTGTTGGAGTTTGCTGGAGGTCCACTCCAGACCCTGTTTGCCTGGGTGTCAGCAGCAGAGGCTGAAGAACAGCAGATATCGGTGAACAGAAAATGTTGCTGCTTGATCGTTCCTCTGGAAGTTTTGTCTCAGAGGAGTACCCGGCCATGTGAGGTGTCAGTCTGCCCCTACTTGGGCGTGCCTCCCAGTTAGGCTACTCGGGGGTCATGGACACACTTGAGGAGGCAGTCTGTCCGTTTTAAGATCTCGAGCTGCATGCTGGGAGAACCACTACTCTCTTCAAAGCTGTCAGACTGGGACATTTAAGTCTGCAGAGGTTTCTGCTGCCTTTTGTTTCGCTATGCCCTGCCCCCAGAGGTGGAGTCTACAGAGGCAGGCAGGCTTCCTTGAGCTGCGGTGGGCTCCACCCAGTTCGAGTTTCCCGGCTGCTTTGTTTACCTACTCAAGCCTTGGCAATGGTGGGCGCCTCTCCCCCAGCCTCGCTGCTGCCTTGCAGTTTAATCTCAGACTGCTGTGCTAGCAATGAAGGAGGCTCAATGGGCGTAGGACCCTCCAAGCCAGGTGCGGCATATAATCTCCTGGTGTGCCATTTGCTAAGACCATTGGAAAAGTGTAGTATTAGGGTGGGAGTGACCCGATTTTCCAGGTGCCATCTGTCATCCCTTTTTTTGACTAGGAAAGGGAATTCCCTGACCCCTTGCGCTTCCTGCTCACACTCGGTGCACTGCACCCACTGTCCTTCAGCCACTGTCTGACACTCCCCAGTGAGATGAACCTGGTACCTCAGTTGGAAATGCAGAAATCACCCATCTTCTGCGTCGCTCACACTGGGAGCTATAGACTGGAGCTGTTCCTATTTGGCCATCTTGGCTCCTCCTCACGTCATGAGTTATTAATCTCACCTCTGCCACTGATGCAATGAATGATAGCAAATGATTATTTAACTAAGTTACTTTACATTTTGCCCATCTAAAAAGTGAAAGGGAGTATCATAAATCAGTATTACTCAGCCTTTTTTCCTTCACAGCATACATAAAATTTGTATTTGTATAGTACCTTGGCATAACTGGTTCAAGGCCCGACATTGCAGGCCCAGGGATTCTGTCTTTCTAGGCTATTGGATCATCAATATCTTAGTACATCTGCCACCCAATCATTATGTACCAGAGTGTTGTGGCAGAGTTGAAAGCTGGAGATTTTCAAGTTTTTTGACAGCAACACACAATGAGAAACTCACTTAAATATTATTAGCAGTACAATCAGATATGTCTAGGTGATGGTTCTCAAGCTGGAGGTTATTTGACCCCCCCTAGAGAATTTTTGGCAATGTCTGGAGAGATGTTTGTTTGTCACGACAGAGGAAGGTGTGCTACTATCATCCAGTGGGCAAAAACCAACAAGGGCTGCCATAACGTAGTACCATGGACTGGTGAGCTTGAACAGAAATGTATTTTCTCACTGTTGTGAAGGCTGCAAGTCCAAGATCAAGGTGTCTAAAGGCAGGTTTCTTTTGAGGCCTCTGTCCTTGGCCTCTTCCATGGATGGCCATCTTCTCCCTGTGTCTTCACATAATCTTCCCTCTGTTCCTGTCTGGGCCGTTCTTATAAGAAGACCATTTATATTGGATTAGGGCCCACCCTAATGATTTCATTATAACTTAATTATATGTAAATTATATATAACTTAATTACCTCTTTAAAGACCCTATCTCCAAATACATTCCAAGATACTAGGGATTAGGACTCCAACGTACAAATTTTGGAGGAACACAATTCGGCCCATAATACCAAGGATGCTGCTAAACATCCTATAATGCATATGACAGACCCCCCCTCCCCACCAATCATATACACAATAAAAAATTATCTGGCTTGAAATTCCCACAATGGCAAGACCCTTGTCTAAAACCTTGGTCTAACACGTACTCAGTGCTCAATAAATTTTCACTAAATACATAATATATCATAAAATTGTTTAACTGAAACAATTTTGATAAAATAATAGTGCAGCAACTTATGATGTAGTCTGTTATTTTCTCTTCTAATTTTTTAACGTTGGTTGCAACTACTAAATTGATCTCATGACCTACTAGTAGATCTTGACCTACAGTTTTAAAAGTGCTGATTTAAAGTATTAACCAGCTTTAAAAATCTTTTATTATTATACTTTAAGTTTTAGGGTACATGTGCACAACGTGCAGGTTTGTTACATATGTATACATGTGCTATGTTGGTGTGCTGCACCCATTAACTCGTCATTTTCCATTAGGTATATCTCCTAATGCTATCCCTCCCCTCTCCCCCCACCCCACAACAGGCCCCGGTGTGTGATGTTCCCCTTTCTGTGTCCATGTGTTCTCATTGTTCAAGTCCCACCTATGAGTGAGAACATGTGGTGTTTGGTTTTTTGTCCTTGTGATAGTTTGCTGAGAATGATGGTTTCCAGCTTCATCCATGTCCCTACAAAGGACATGAACTCATCATTTTTTATGGCTGCATAGTATTCCATGGTGTATATGTGCCACATTTTCTTAATCCAGTCTATCATTGTTGGACGTTTGGGTTGGTTCCAAGTCTTTGCTATTGTGAATAGTGCCTCAATAAACATACGTGTGCATGTGTCTTTACAGTAGCATGTTTTATAATCCTTTGGATATATACTCAGTAATGAGATGGCTGGGTCAAATGGTATTTCTAGTTCTAGATCCCTGAGGAATTGCCACACTGACTTCCACAATGGTTGAACTAGTTTACAGTCCCACCAACAGTGTAAAAGTGTTCCTATTTCTCCACATCCTCTCCAGCACCTGTAGTTTCCTAACTTTTTAATGATCGCTATTCTAACTGGTGTGAGATGGTATCTCATTGTGATTCTGATTTGCATTTCTCTGATGGCCAGTAATGATAAGCATTTTTTCATGTGTCTTTTATTTAAAAATCTTATACATCAATATTTTTAAACAAATACAATATATAGAATGCTGCTATAAATCAGTTAGGCTTATTTTTAACAGACTAAGATTTATTCATCAAAATTATTATTTCAAGGTAGTCTTTAGGAAGGCAATGCAGTTGTCCAAATGATGCTACAGTTGTTTAAAACAGTCAAGAGTTTATTTTGGAGGATATGACATTGTTTCCTTCAGAGTTTGGAGAACAATCGTGTTTTGTAGTTACTATATATATGCATTTTTTTTACTGTGAATTTATTATCCAAATTGAGTGACTTTCTTATTTACCATACTTGACTCTAAATGGCCTTTAGCTGCTATTAAAATTTAAATCCACCCTCAAATGGTGATTATTTGGCATCTGAACATTCAAAAGAATGTGCCATAAACTCTAAAAACAGTTCTATAAATGGACTTGCCAAATATTTTCAGTGGTTTAGAATAACTGAAAAAGAAAAATGGAACCATTTTTTTTTTTTTTCTGCGACAGAGGCTCACTCTGTCACCCAGGCTGGAGTGCAGTCACATAATCTCAGCTCACTGCAACCTCCAACTCCCCAGTTCAAGCAATCCTCCCACCTCAGCCTCCCAAGTAGCTGGGACTACAGGCGAGCGCTACCATGCCTGGATAATTTTTGTACTTTTAGTAGAGACAGTTTCACCATTTTGGCCAGGCTGGTCTTGAACTCCTGACCTCAGGTGATCTGCCCTCCTCAGTCTCCCAAAGTGCTAAGATTACAGGCATGAGCCCCTGTGCCCGGCCTGAATGGAACCATTCTTATCTGCATATATAAATTCTGGTGATTTGCTCAGTGTCCATTAACTGCATGCATGACCATATGCTAGGGGGTATGAAAACGCATGATTTTGTGCAGCTCTTCAAATCATGCCTCCTTGTTCTGTTATCAGCACATTTTTAGAAATGTTTTCTGTACCTTTGTGGTGAGAGAAGTTGTATGTCCACGTTTACAGGAATGATGAAGGAAAGTTTTCCTTAAAGGCACAGTGTAACACTCTTTGTAACTAAAAAAGAAAATGAAATTAATTCTCTTTGGCAGATTTATGCTACAGCCAAAAAATATTTAAGACACAATATTTTCATCGTTTATTCTGAAATTATAGAAATAAATGCTTCATAAATGCAATTGAAATTCAATGTAATGGATCACTAAACATGATGTAAAGACAAAAAGGATATTTTATTATGTATTATAAAAGGAATACATGATTTTAGTTTATAAGAAACCTTTATAAAATAATATAAAATGAAACATCTCAGTCTCTAGAGAAATTCACAGTTGACTGTGTCATTCATATCCTTGGAACATTTAGAACACATAGCATTTTTCTGCAAATAGAATACACATTATTCAAATTGTTCTTCACCTTGTCTTTTTAATTTAAAATTTATCTTGCAGATCTTTTATATCAGAGCATATTTACTTGCCTCATTATTTTTAATAGATACATAATACTCCATGGTACCCCCATACCATGCAGTATTATGTATCTATTAAATTGATAGAGACTATCTCATTTCACTAACTCAAGTATGGAAGACATTTAATTGCCTTTATTTTTCTTTTACTCAACCTAATTTTATCTTAGGATTCTCTTCTCCTGAGTAGTCAAAACGTGATCTGTGTGAGTTCAGGGTTTTCCTTCATGGCATTTGTCTGAGTTACCTGAGGTTTATATAGAACAGAGGGTATAGGGCATGAGTATGGCATCTTCTCCTTGGTTGTTGTCTTTCCAAGCAGACGGATGCAGAGGTGTGTATTGTCCTATCTGGTCCTTGGTCACTGATTACGTAGATCTTTGCTGATTATCCCTGGATCACATTTCAGTCCTGTCAGAATCTGCAGATCTCTTTGATATGTCTACGTTGCTCTCAGACACAGGGAATTACTCTGCCATGCTGGATTTGGGGGAAATCTTGCAAGCTCTCTCTGATTTTAGTTACACCACACAGCTCTTCCTACTCCATTCTTTCAGCATTATGTCAGGATACTGCCAAAATTGTGGATCTTGTCATTTTCCAGGCATTTAACAAGAAGCAAGTTTTCTTTTCTCTCAGACTTTATTACCTCCCACTCTTGAACCCCTGAATTCAGTCTTAAATTGAAGGCTCCTTTCTGGGGCACATATGTGCTTTCCTTGTAACTCCTCTTCTGCCAACCCAGGGATTTTTTTTTTTGATACCAGGATTATTTTTTTATTTAGCAATATGTCTTAGAGACTTTTTCGTGGCAGGACAATAAATCTGTCCCCATCTTTTGGGCAGCTGCTTAATATTCTATTGTGTGGAATTTCATGCATATTTATTTCTTCTTTCGTCCTTCAATTTCCTTGTTTTATTTTTGCTTTCTTTAATTTTTTTCTCTGAATGAAACAATATAGATACAGAAAATGTACACAATAATACAAAGTTCAAAATATGTAAAATAAAAAGTAATTTTTTCCTTTCTGTCCCACTCCCCAGAGACCACAACTTTTAATAGTTTCTTATTTTTGTTCTTTTGGTGGTTTCTATTGTAATTTTAAGTGTTATGCTTCTATTTATTTTTAAGTCTTTATCAAAATACTAGTTTCCATAGCTAAAAAAAAGAAAACAGCAAAAAAAAACCACTTATAATGAGTAACATTAATTTAATGGGTCCATAGGATGGATCAGAAGCTTAAACACATGCTCAGCACACCATCTTGAACCAAAAGTCTGAGTAGGCAGGTTGACATCATGGTTAACATGAACTCTACAGGCAGTCTGAGTTGTAATTCTGGCTCTGTCACTTTCTGACTGTGCGATCTTGGTCTCTGTGAGACTGATTTTCCTCATCTTTAAATTTAAGCTAAAATTATACCTAGCTTATAGAATTTTCCTCAATTAAAGAAAATGTTTGGTGTAAAATACATCAAAATGTGGATTCCACTTATGGCACCTACTAACCACATGTTGACCATGTCACCTTGGACTTGTTCTCAGACATCATTAAAACTGGGACTCATAAGAGCTCTCTCCCAACAAGTTGTGTGAGGATTCCCTTAATGAAATATGGATATGTAAAAGTGCCTGGTATATAGCAGGCACTTCAGAAAGGTTAGTTTCTATTTTTCAGTCCTGTTAGGAATGAATGATTGCCCCAGGCATGGAGATCTTGGATAATTTTCTTTTTATTTTATTTTATTTATTTTCCTTGTATTTTTAGTTGACATGTAATAATTGTACATATGCATGAGATACTGACTGATATTTTGATACATGTATATCAAACTAGAGCAATTAGCATATCCATTACCTCAAACATTTACAATTCCTTTGCGGTCTGAACATTCATAATTCTCTCTTCTAGCTTTTTTGAAAATATACAATGATTTATGGTTAGCCATATTTATCCTACAATGCTATAGAACCCTAGAACCTATTCCTCCCAGCTATATGTAATTTTGTATCTGTTAACCAACTTCTCCCTATTCTCCCCTCTTCCTTACCCTTCTGGGCCAGGGAATTTTTAATCCATGGTTGCAGGTAGGTAAGTTTCTCTTATTCACTGTTCAAGCTTCCAAATATTTTCTTGATGTCAGAGTCTAGGCTTTTGGAACTCAAAAGCCAAACATTCTCTATTTATGTGTTATTTGCATTCTACTGTGTCATTCATCCCCCGAAGCAAGGCATGCAATCAATATACCAGCTGAAAAAAATTCAAGCAAAAAATAAAAAAGCTGACATTACAGAATGTTACCTCATTACACGTATATATGTCTTATTTATGATTCCCTATAGGAAGTCACTTATGTTGTTTCCATTTTTGTTGAAATTTTTTTTCCATAAGTTATTGGGTACAGGTGGTATTTGGTTACATGAGTAAGTTCTTCAGTGGTGATTTGTGAGATTTTGTTGTGCCCATCACCCGAGCAGTGTACACTGCACATATCTGTAGTCTTTTATCCCTCGCCCCCTCCCACTCTTTCCTCTAAGTCCCCAAAGTCCATTGTATTATTCTTATACCTTTGCATCCTCGTAGCTTAGCTCCAATTAACATCCTTGCCCATATAGCTTAAGAATTTATGTAAGAATATAGACAATAAAAATCCTAGCATTGGAATTCCTGGGACAAAGGGTAAGTGTTTTTAAAATATTGATGAATATCACCACATCTCCCCTTCAGAAAGAGTACACTATCGCAATTTTGTATAGAAGTGCCTGTCTCTCCATAGCTTCATTTTCTAGGGTTTATCACATATTTAAACTTCTTTCACTCTGATAGCTGAAAATATGATCTCTTGGTTTTCTGATTTTCCATGTCTTTAGTTATACGAGTGATTGAACATATTCTCACAGATGTTCTGGCCTTTTGCATCTCACATTCCCTGAACTCCTTATTGATGTGCAAAATGTTTTGTTACATAATCTTAAAGTGCATGAAATAGAATTTAAAAAATCATATATTTATTTACTTTTGTTTGGGAAGGCAAATTACATAGAATTTAAGGCAACTACTTCCCAGTTTCTCCTTCATTTGACAGCAACTGAATATTATATAGGGAAAGGTGAAAAAACAAAACTGAGGATGAAAACCTGAGTCACTAACACAGAGCTAACAATTATGTTTTGACAATGTTATCGTATCTTCACACTGCAAATGCAGAGCTAATTCTCATCAAAATGGGATTTGTTCTAATACTCACATGATAGCAGCCATGAGAGACAGCTAACGTAATCAGTGAATGTCCCTTGAGCATGTGTAATTATGCCAAGATTCCAATAACTAATTAGCACAATGGATTTTGGTTTCAATTCAAATGTTGCAGAACATCTATTTCACATATCTTATGTCGTCACTGTCTCAAACAGTTTCCACAACAATCGATAGAACTCCACAAAGATAAGCTAAAAGAACACACATATAAACTTCAGAATGAACAAATGAGGACTGATTACCAACTGTATGATTAATTTTTTCTCAACACCTCAATTCTGTAACATCTAAAATATCTGATTTCTCACTCTTTCAACCTTCTCTGTGTCCATTTATTATATTTTGTAATTCATACTTATGCATATCTTACCCAAATTAGCATACTGTCTTCCAGCTAGAAAGCATCTTAAAATCTGAGAAACACTTAGGTTCCTTGCAACCACCACACTTCACCCTTATCTTCATCACAATTGCTACCATGACCTGAAGCCATACCATGTGCCAGGCAATACTGCGAGGTATTTATTGCAAGTCCTATTTTATAAATGGAGCCTCATGTTCAGAGAGGTTAAAAAAACTTGCCCAAAGTCAGCATTTGGTAAGTTGCAGAATCAGCATTAACAGGTTTTGGGGGTCTGATGAATTCTGCAAGGAACAAGGAGGGAGTTTTTAATACAAGCTGTGGTATTTCTTGGAACAGACCTTTCTGGAACTGCTACTTAATAGCTCTCAATCCCAAGGCCCCTCTGTGCATCACCTTTCCCCTGGGCAGTTAGGTACCCCTTCAGTGCTCTGGCCAGCTCTGTTTAATCCTACTTACATTGTAAGGTGGGTGAGGCAGCTTGTGTTAAATAATTCAAACATGAAGGAAGAGACCATATGAGGCATCACCTGGGTTCCTGATTCTCTGCCCCATGTTCTGGCCACATTCTCTTCATGATGGAAATGGCCCTAGATGGACTCCTTTCTCTGCAGCTGCTCCTTCTTGGTCAGAAACTGCACTTCCCTGTGTTCTGACCCTTCACCTCACGGTTATTTAGGCTGACTCACTGAGAGAGCAGGTAAAATGCCTTTCCCTTAAGAGGCAGAAAGGGAAGAAATTAGGTTTGGGAATGAAGGATTGGAAGGATAATTAATCCAGTGGAAACAGACCAGTGGTTGTCCAAGTGTTAGCACTGGATGATGGAGCCCTTTGAAAATATCTCAAGCCAACAATTTGGGGAAAGCAACACTCTCAGGTATGCATATACTGGGTGACCTTTTGGGATAGTGCCTTGCCCAGCTCAGCACACTCGATAGGCAGAGAGGCCCTAACCACTGAACTCTATGCTTCATAATTCAGCTCTAAGCAAGCCTGATAGTTGAGTTCTTCCTTATCCTTACCAGAAGTAAGTCTAAAATTTCACCCAGGGATTTTAAAACAGGAGGAGTAGCTCTCACCCTACTTGGAGGCTTTAGATTGAACATCCCTGATTTTATTTAATTTCCTACTTTGCAAAACCTAAGGTTCATAGAGGAAAAGCAAGTTGTCCAGGACAAGACAGAAAAAAAAAAAACCATTTCTTATATAATAATTGTCAAATAGTATTTAGAAGACTGAATTTGGATCCATTTTAACATTAATGACCTATTTTATGTCTAAATGTTGCAGAAAATTTGTTTCTTAGAGAAGCATTTTTTCCCTAAAAATAGCTAACATTTATTGAACTCAGCACAATGTCAGGTATCATGCTAAACTTTTTTTTTTTCCCAACTTTTAAGTTCAGGGGTACATGTGCAGGATGCATAGGTTTGCTACATAGGTAAACATGTGCCATGGTGATTTGCTGCACAGATCATCCCATCACTCAAGTATGAAGCCCATATGCTAAACTTTTTGCCAATACTATGTCATTTAATGTTTACGATAATGCTGGGAAGAAGAAAATTGTATAAATCAATATTGTATAGGTGATAAAATAAAGGCTCAGAGATTACAAATCAGTTGTAAATTGGTAATATATAAAATCTTATCCAAGTTTTGAATTCCAAAGCTCAAGCAAGTTCTCAACTACTGTGACATCCTGAGGCCCCATACAGCATTTGAAGTATTTACAGCAAATAAAGGGCCCTGCTTCAGAGGGTTTGCACATGCTTTTCCTTCCACCTGGAATGCTCTTCCTCCAAATACCTACAAGGTTTAAACTCTCACTTCAGGTCTCTGCTCAAATGTCACTTTATCAATGAGAATTTTTCTGACCACTGGGTATAAAATACCTACCCCCTGCATCTAGATTAGGAGATTCTTATCTCCTTCACTCTGTCTCATATTTCTATATAGAATTTATGATCATATCACTAGAAATAAAATCTCCATGAGGTCAGGAACCTGAATCTGTTCACTGCATCTCCAGTGCCAGAAGAGTGCCTGCTACACAGTAGGTGCTCACTAAATATTTCTAGAGTGAATGTACGGATGAATGAGTAAATAAATGGATCAAACAAGTACAATCATACCTTCAACATCAGCCCTATAAGATGTCAATAAAAGGAGTATCTGGGGGACTCCAGGGAGTTTGATTTAAGAGGTATCTGACTTTGTAAAGAAATCTAATTTAACAAAAGAATATTTAATTTTGTCAGTGCCTGATATTAAAGCATGCAAGGGGATACATTTTTTCTTTGAGCCTAGACAGCTGGGAGAAGAATGTACCAGTCTGTTCTCCTTGTCTGCCCTTGTGTTCCTTCTTTCTTGCATAGCTCTGTATATTTAAAAGTCACTGGAGGCACTTATCCTAAGAAATGTAGAAAAAGCACTTTTTTCCTTTTCGTAAGCCAAACACTTATTCCCAGTGGGTAACATTTAGCAATGAAGTGTTTTTGACTCCAGCACTTATCAGTGTTTCTGAAATATACAGGATAATTAAATTACTCAGAGGTCGTGCTTTAATCAGGAGCAAATTTAATGAATATTCAGACTGTTCATTGTTAGAAAATGGGAAAAGATTGTCAGAATATTCCCATTACAGAATCAAAAGTCACCCAGAAGAGGGTGCTAATGTTCTTTATAAAATATACCCCCCCCCCTCCCCACACACACACACACACTCACTCTCCCTCACGCTTGACAAAGCTTTCTTAGGTAACTGATCAGTTGGCACTAACTGTATGTACTGAGCATTAAGTAGAAAATATAAACACAAGCAATTCAGAAAGTCAAAATCATTGCCCACTGATAGCACTAAAGTTCTTAAAAATTGGGGCAGTTTATAAAATTTACCCCAATTCTGGACAGGTTAGTTAACTATATCACCACTGAAAATAATATATTTTCTATCACCAAAAATGCCCACCAGAGTTAATGTTGTAATATTTCATTAAAATACAAACCTTTATCAAAGCTAAGAGAAGATGAACCAAATATAAACATTTTCGCTAACATTTATTATTATAGTCAATGACAGATTTTAAATAAAAATAACATTTTTCATTTGATTAATTGCATATTCTTTATTCAAAGGTGTTTCTTTTGAGGGTAAATAAAGATGATTACTAAATATTGCTTTATTTTGATTCAGGAAAAATCATATACTAGATTCTGGTTATGTACTCCAAATGAAAACAGAGATTTGACACTGGCATCTTTTCTAGTTCACATGGTCAAAAATAAAATTTTGGAAAGAATAAAGCTTCTGCAAACCAAGTAATTCTCAAAATCCCTTTCCTTATGCTTTGGAGATGTAAGTTGAAGATAGCCATGGCAGAAAACGTCTTTCTTTTATGTTTAAAATGTATCCTAATTTCTTTTCCTTATCCTAGGTTTTCTGAGCTCCTGTTTTTATAGTTCAAGCAATTTGTATTTTGATTATTTCTTTGAAGCAGACCAGTCATGTGAACTGTACATTTTCTGTAGGCAAAATGAATGCAAATAAGAAGAGCTTTCTGTGTCTGCCTAAGTGATTTTACTTAGAATACAAATAAGAAAAGCCGTGCAGACAGCGAAAGCTATTTTTACATTCCACTATTAGCTTCTAGGCATAGCAGATTTAAGGGGACATCTGTATTCCAAAAAGCTCAATAGATTGATAGTCCTAAATGAAGTTGCCATCTTGCAGAGCTTGTGGAACAGGGCTGTCATTGGAAAGAAGCAGTGCCTTTGCATGAAGAGTCAGCTTAGTCATTCACACACAAAATGCATGCGCCATTTTCAAGCCAACACTGACTCCCAAGCTAAAGTGGAGAAACACAGGCAGTTGGATGAGTTAAAGAATAGAGCAGGGATTGAACAGGCCTGTGACACCAAACAAGTCTGTCCTTAGGCTAAGAGCCATTACAGCATCTCTACTCAATTCACAGATTGCAGTGAGTTGTCATCACTTGACTGTTCTCAGATCCAATCTCTGTCCTTCTCTACCTGGTTGTATATTGCAGGAAACTACATTTTCCAGCCCCTGTTGCCTTCTGATTCCAGATGGGTTTAGCTAAGGGAAGACTCTAATGGAAGTGGGGAGAGCAGGGGAAGGATAAGATCCAGCATATCTACCCCACAATCCGTATTAGATACATTATCTGTGTGGCTCCAGTTCCTTCAGGTTGGTCTCTACCTCCATGGCCTCAGTTCCCACCATGCAAGCCCATCAGGTGACCTTGCCCCCTGAGCTCTGATGCTTTTCTCACTCCATTCCTAGGTTGGTGGTGGCTTCTTTGCTTTCACTCAATTCAGGGTTGCCTCATGATGCTACATGGTTCCTTAGCTATTCTATTACCTTTGTAAGCAAGTCCTTGTATTAGATTCCTTTGCTTTGAAATACTTAAAGGGCTCTTTTCCCTGATATAAGAATCTATAGTTTATGTTATAAGAATATTTTGAAAGGACTCACCTTCCTAGCTTAGCCTGTTTTTTTGTTTTTTTTTTTTTGTTTGTTTGTTTTGTTTTATTCCACAGCTCATTTTACTCAATCTGGGTGGGCAGTAAAAAAACAAAACAAAAATTGGTTAAAAACATAACTTCTCCAGACTTTCTATCCTTTTCATTGCACACACAAAATGACCATATACATAATTCTGAGGAAGTTATGACAATATAATACTCCATACATGGTTACACTGAATGCATATTTTGCATTATTATTTAAAACTCTTTAAATGGACTATCAAATGTATCAGTCAGGAAAGAAACAACCAGCTTTCAAGCTACATGCTTGATAAAACTTTGGCAGTAGTTAGCATTATTGGAAGAATTATTTATGACTCACCACTTTCAATATACTATTGCATTGTCTTTTTCCCATTGTTCTATATCTATCTGAAATAGGAATAGCAGAAGTATCTTCCTCAATAGATTGCTGAGAACACTAAATAAGACATGCTTACAATAATGTCTGTTCCACAGCAATTACTCAATAAATATTAGTTATTATTGTTGACTATGTCTTTTGTCAGTTTAACAATCATTCTTTTGTAGAAATATGTCTTTTGATTTTGGTAGCCTTAAAATTTTTTACTTGTTTCTGATATTCTGCAGTTTAACTATGATGATTCTTCTAGATGTGAGCTTGTTTTTCTTTGTGTTATTTAGATTTTAGGGTGCTCCTTGAATCTTAGAATTTATTACTTTTGTCAGTTCTGGACAATTCTTGATTATTTTCTCTTCTAACTTTAGATATCCTATATTCACTTTACTCTCTCCCCCTAGAATTTCCATTAGACATATATTAGATGCTGTCTTCCTATTTTCTGTCTTAACTTCCCTTGCTTTTTCTTCTCTTCCATATTCTAGGTCATTACCTTGGATCTATATTCTAATATGTACATTTTTCCTCATGGGTATATGCGCTGTTGTTCAACCAGTTAGCTGATCTTTTCTTTCAGTGAGTTATAATTTTTATTTTCAGATTTCCATTTCATTCTTTCCCATTTTTCAAACCTGTACTATTCATACTGTTTTGTGCTTGTTTTATCTTTTCTATTTCCTTTTTTACCTATTTAAACATCTTAAAAATAATGTCTTTTTCAGATAATTCTATTTATTCTTACTAGTGTGCAAATTCTTCCTTTTTGTTGCATCATCTCACTCTTCATCCAGCAATTCACTTCCTTTCATATTTTGAATCTCCAACCAGGGGATCATCTTTAGCTGAGACTGATTTCTACGTGTGGTCTGGGTTTTGGAGATATGAAGTATCTCTACTGGGTGACTTTGTCTCTTCTGAGGGTCTGTGAGTTTCACTCATTTGAAGTCAGTTGATTTTTCCACCAGGAGTTTCTGTTCCATACTAGTGGTGTTAATTCACACCTGTTCATTCACATAGTGATGGGTTCACATTTCCAAGGTTAATTTTTTCTAGCCTCAACCCTGGATATGTAGCAAGTTTTCTTGCTGCTTCCCCTAACTGGTGGGGGCAGAGTTTTCCCAGTCCCTAGGAGTCCTGGTTTGTTGCAAGTATCTCAGTTCTAGTTCCCTGTATAAATAGGACCTGTGTCCTGGGGTACCCTCTCGGTACAGGCATGCCAACTCCCATATCCAGCCATTAGGGCTTGTACCTGCTTCTCATAGCACTCGGATATATTTAACCAAAGCTCTGCTCATGTCTTTGATTTTTGAGTTTGCTTTCCATTTCTGGAAATGGGTATTTCCGTCTTTTGGTTTTGAATTTGAATTCACACTATCTGTTATTTTCTTATCTATTTTATGAATTCAGATTCTAATTAGAAGGGGTTCTTTCCTCACTTTTATTCCTCATATTAATCATGTTGAAAGAAAAAATATGCTTATAATTAGAGAAAGATTCTTCCACAATGTGTAGTTTCTGTAATTTCTGAAACATCTGAAAGGGGATGTAGCTATAGTCCATTACCAGGAAGAAAATAATATAACTTTTAGCTGATCATGAATCCACAGGGAGTCTATGACATGATCCAAAAACTTTTTAAATTTTCCATCAGATTATTGATTCACTTGGTATGCTTTTGGCTGGATATGACAAAAAACCCAACTAAAATTGGCTTAAAAATAAAAAAGATAAATTTTCTTATCTAACCAAAAGCTAAAAATAGGATCATTTCAGGATTGGTTAACTGAGTGGCTCGTTATTGCCTGAGTTTAAATTCTTCATAAATCTCTTAACTTTCCTCTTACACTTATGAGATGATTGTAGCAGTTCCAGGCATAACAACTTTAATGTATATCAAGATATAAGAAAGGAAGGAAAATAGTTTATTTATTCTTTAGGCCTCTTTTTTTTTAAGTGAAAGGAAGAATTTCCAGAATTCCTGGTGGTCTTACCCCCAAATCTCATTGATTAAAAGTGCATCATATACGCATTCTCAAACCAATTACTGGCAAGAGAAATAGAATTACCATAAATGGCAAAGATCAAATTAGTCTCATTCTGGGGTTGGTAAGAAGTCCAGGCTTCCCTGAAGCACAAGGTTGCCCAACAACTGAACAATATCAGGAACCTGTTACCTTGGAGAAGAAGAAATAGCTGTTGGGTAAAGAGCCAATAATATTTGCCATTTTCACCTTTCACCTTACTCATAGTCAGCATTAGGGGAGAATACGGAGGTCCATTCTCTGGTCTCCTTGACCTCTCAATTTGCCATCCCTCTTTCCTCCTTTGACCTTTCCAATGCAAGCTCCTGCTAATGCTCTTGAGCAAGGTGAGAGACTGCAATTGTTTCTGTCTCTGTCCTATAAGGGTGAAGGTGGATCCTGATAGTGGGTACCTTCTTACAGCCTGTGCAAAGCCTGGATTTTTTTTTTTAGTGTCTTCAGACTGAATTATCTATAAGATAAATAAGGGTCATTTTACTATCCTGCTTTAGAACTTGGTCTTTCTGATGTTCCATGGCACTGTCAAAAGATATATGCATGAGTGTGGTCAATGGGGAGAATACAAAGTCTCATGGCACAGTGGGATTCTACCACAGGGCAATTAGCTGGTGATGTGCTGGCATGAATGGAGCAGAGTTTCCTCCTTGTATAGACTGGAGTCCCAGCTAGGACAGGCTGCATGACTTGTATTATGAAAAATGGGATATTCTCACTCACACAAAGAGTATGTGTGTAACTGGCAATGACTCCAGCACATTACAGGTCATGGACCTTGCAATAATGTCCTTTGCAATGATGGATATCTCCCTTCATTCACAGTGCATATTATGAGTTACAGGACAATAGCTTCTTGGATAAGTCCCCCTGGGTGAGGTAATTGTCATTTATCAATCCTCTCGCTTACTCCCCCCACCTCCAGACATATTGCCACACCTTATTTATTGCTCCACACAAAAGACCGGTCTCCTCTTTCATTTCCTTCTAGATTTCGGAGGCCCCAATAGCAAGAGCACAGATCATTAGCCACAGGAAAAAGCCTCTCCCTTCTCATGAGTACAGGGAATGCTGTAACATTTTCCAGATGGTGAGAGAAAACATTTGCTTTTTTTCCTAGAATGCCATCTATGAAGGCAAGTGCCCTGTTAAAATGGGATGGGTGCTTCTGATGCAGGAAAAAAGTAAAACATATAATAATATCATTAACTTTACAAGTTAAAGCAGATTGAATATTTTTATCCTGTTAAACCAATTTATTGTCAGTTTGAACTCTGTTTCTGTCTCTTGTCAGTTTGTACTGCTTTGCATGTTATGTCTCTAATGTGTTTTATATTTTCAAAAACTAACAAAACTCATGAGGGGTAAGGAGATAAGATACAAAGGGAAGAAAGGGATGCAGTAGATCAAATAACCTCCTCTGTCTCACATATAATCCCAGTCTAATTAAGCTGAATTACTTAGCCTTATAGAGATATGAAGAGATAAGTAAGATTATCAAGGCCTTAAATCCATCTGATAATCTATTTCCATCTTATAAATCTTTTCATTGTTAAACAGTTGCTTGACAACTGTTGGTAGGATGGGTGCATGACACACTTGACAACGGTGGGATAGATGACAATGGTAAGGTGGGTGTGTGACACATTTGACAATGGTAGGATGAGGGTATGATACACTTGACAATAAAAAGAGGGGTGACAATGGTAGGTTGGGGGCATAACACATTTCACAATGGTGAGATAAATGACAATGGTAGGATGGGTGTGTGATACACTTGACAATGATAGGATGGGTGACAATGGTAGAATGGGCACATGACACACCTGACAATGGTAGGATGGGTGACAATGGTAGGATGGATGGGTGCCTGACACACCTGATATCCTACCATTGTTACCCATTCTACCATTGTCAGGTGTGTCACGCACCCATCCTGCCGTGCAGTCATGGTAAGGTGTGTGTATGTGACACACTGGCCAATGGTAGGATGGGTGACAATGGTAGGGTGGGTGCATAACACACTTGACAATGATAGGATGGGTGACGATGGTAGGATGGGTGCATGACACACCTAACAATGGTAGGATGGGTGACAATGGTAATATGGGTGCATGACACACTTGACAATGGTAGGATGTGTGTGTGACACATGTCACACTTTACTAGTCAAGGGTCAAGAAATGTAAATTTTGAAGAAACTGTGCCAGCGTGTTAGATGAAAATGTCAGCAAAGACATATGTTGAATCCACATCTATAATGAGAGTGTTAAAACAGATATCACAGCTCAGTCTCAGTTGAGAGGAGCCTGTGCACATACAACCTAATTAATGGTCAGCTCCATAGGAAGATGAAGTTTGTGTCATTTCATTATCCAAAATAATATTGCTCAATCTTGGTTTTGTTCAAACCAAAAAATCTTACTAATTCCTTTATTTTTTTAATTAAACAATACAATATTATAACTTAAAGTGTGCAATGACAATTTTAGAATCCATTCTTTAAAGATAACACAGCCTCCTCCAAGATACAGTTATAACGAATTACCCTACTACCACACATCAAAATCACTGCTATGAAATAACATACTCACTTACTAGCTCTCCGAAATTATGCCTTCAGGGCTCTATTTTGTTTCACTTTGATCTGTATTAAATACAAATAACCACAAGAATGTCAAAACATATAAGCTCCGTTAGTCATTAAAATTAAGTGAATGAATGTCAGATCTCTTCTTATTTTATATCACAGAATTAATTTAATAGCACTAAGAAAACCGTGAAAATTTGCTTCCTATTTACAGCTCCATTTGTGTTTAACCTAACAAGAAGGTTCTCTCTCCTGTTCTGTGTTTCTGCATTCCCTACCACTAGTTTTTCATGTCTAAAAGTCATTCCAAAATTATATCTCAGCAGATGGGAGAGGGAAGGGGGACGGGGAGAGTAGAGGGTGGAGGGGAAAGGAAAGGAACTGCTGAGGAGAAAAGAAAGCCTGAACCAATTAGACCCTCTTCTCTCTGGCAGGTAGAAACTGAATCACAGAAAAAAAAAAATGAATGATTTGTTCAAACTGAGTTTCTTTCTTTCACTAAAATGAAATAGGTTCATTTCTGTCAGGATAAAATGGCATAGAAGAGTTTCTCCCTGCTCCTCTCCAACTGTGCACAACTATAAACCCTGGAAATGGCACAAGGGACAACCAAAGGTGAATGCTGAGAGATAGTAAGCAGGAGGCAAGACAGCTTCAGACCTCAGGACTCAAGGAACTACATAGTACCAGGGTGTCATGCCCCACACCCAACTTAAGAAGCTGGCCCACACATCATGTCCCAACCTCTGGGATATTGGTAGAGAGATTGCAAACCACATATCCAACAAAGGGCTAATATTTAAAATATAAAGACCTCTCAAAATAAAATTTTAGAAATGAGACCAAATAAGTGGTCGCTAAAGGTTAGGTACAGAAGGGAGTCCATGGGGGAAGGAGAGAGGTAGTAGTTATTAAAATTTTGTTTAAATCATCTCAAGGTGTGGTTCAAAGACTTAGGGCCTTGGAACTAAGTGGTTAAACACCCAGCTTCCTGGAGTCCCCTCAAGACCAAATCAACCATGCTATTCAAGAGTGGGGCCCAAAAATCTGTATGGTTAACAGAAAATCCAGCAGATTCTTAAGCCCAGTGGAATTTGAAACCACTGTTCTAGCTCCCTGGAAGATATAGTATGGATGTGGGCATTATCATAAATTAGTAAATTCAAGTTCTCTTTTCTTCAGCTCAAGGTTTAAAATAGGTGGACAGTAAATTCTCTAATTGTTCCATATGAACTTCAGGATAAGGATTATGTTCCTTAGCATAGCACACAAGGCCCTCCATGGCCCAGACCCTACATCTCCAGCCAACAGGCCTGTTTCCTGTTATATTATAAACAGGAAATATGAAAGATCCTTACTGTGTTGGTGCTATTCAGTATCTCAACTGTGGTGATGCTAAATGTTGTTTTGCTTTGATAAAGAGCATCTACACAGGTGGTAACATTGTAAAAAACTTAGTACACACACATACACATACACAGATGAGTACAAATAAAAATGGGGAAAATCTTGATAAGTAGATGGTATCAATATCAGTGTCCTGAGTGTGATGTTATGCTATAGTTTGCAAACGTCCTCCATTGGGGGAGATTGTAGGCAAGTTGTAAAAGGATTTTTTGTATTACTGGTGACAGTTGCACATGAATCTATACTTATCCCAATAAAAATGTCATTTAAAAAATGATAGAGCCTCTCATTATTTCCTTAATACATTTTCACCACTGTGTTAAACTATGTCATCTCCTGTTAACAAATACAAAACAGCATCTTTTATAAGAAACATCAGATGGGCACAGGCCCACTGGCCCTGAGCAGAACATGCTACTTTCTAGTAACAAAAACTCTGACTACAGGCAAGCCTTCATTTGAATAGATATTGAAAAATACATTTTAGAGCTTAGAAAGTCTACTTCTTTCATTTTTCATTTCCACACAGGGGCAGCACACCAGAATTTCTGTATAGCTGAGATTTGCTACAGACAACTCTTGCTCATTTTCTAAACTAGGGAGAATTAACCTACTGAAAGGGTATACAGCATTAGAATATGATTCATTGTCTTCCATCTTGACCCCAAAACAATGAAGGCAGCATTTCTGGGTTGGTGTGCCTGCTATGTAGTTATAAACCTTTCCTCCAGTGGGAACCCAAAGATCCAGTGGTTGTGGAAGAATGCAATCCCATTGATATGATTTGGCTGTGTCCCCACCCAAATCTCATATTGAATTCCCATGTGTTGTGGGAGAGACCTGGTGGGAGGTAATTGAATCATGTGAGCAAGTCTTTCCCATGCTGTTCTTGTGACAGAATAAGTCTCATGAGATTTGATGTTTTTATAAAGAGGAGTTCCCCTGCACAAGCTCTCTCTCTTTGTCTGCTGCCATCCATGTAAGACGTGACTTGCTCCTCCTTGCCTTCCGCCATGATTATGAGGCCTCCCCAGCTATGTGGAAATGGAAGTCCATTAAACCTCTTTCTTTTGTAAGTTTCCCAGTCTCAGGTATGTCTTTATCAGCAGTGTGAAAACGGACTAATACACCCATTTCACCACACACCTAATGTATGTGCTCCAGAACAGGCTCTTGTCAGAAATAAAGCTGACATTTTAATCTTTGTTTATCTTTCTCCTGTGTCTGTCTCCTCAGTCATTTCTAAACTTAGGTAAAGAAGGAAGGGACTTTGGGTCAGCCATATAATTGGAAGGGGAAAAGGCCAATGGCAACATTTCCTAAGGCTATCTCATAACACACATACTGTTTTATTTGGATTGCATATCTATACAGGATGACTTGAGGAAAGTGGCTTATAGAGATGGAATAGGCTAAACACAGCCTGGGAGACAACTCTTAGCTCTGTCATTTATCTCAAGTTTATGTAGTATTATTCTTTTCAGTTTTATTGATAATTACTAAAAATAATGTGATGTTTCTAATCAAACTTAGGTTGAGTGCAGACATATTCCATGCAGAGTAAAATAGCCTCTTCAAAAATGCAGAATCAATTGCATAGAATCTTTTAGGAATTCTAGAGTTCCACATGGAATTTAGTAGGGGCAGTGGTATCCATATGTGGTGAAGTCAGAGTGATGGGAGTATCAAGGCCTGTTGGCTGGAGATGCAGGGTCTGGGCCATGGAGGGCCTTGTGTGCCATGCTAAGGAACATGATCCTCATCTTGAAGTTGACAAGAAACAATTAGAAAATTTACCGTCCATCTGTTTTAAACCTTGAGGTGAAGAAAAGAGAATTTGAATTTACTAGATTCATAATAATGCCCCTATCTGTACTATATCTTCCAGGGAGCTAGAACAGTGGTTTCAAATTCCATTGGGCTTAAGAATCTGCTGGGCTGTCTGTTAACCATACAGATATTTGGGCTCCACTCTCAAACAGCATGGTTGATTTGGTCTTGAGGGGACTCTGGGAGGCTGTGTGTTTAACCACTTAGTTCCAAGGCCCTAAGTCTTTGAACCACATTTTGAGATGATTAAAATTTAAACAGAACTCTCCTTACTTCTGTCCTGTGAACAAAAGATCTGAATACACTTTCAGATGAAATTAGTAAAGTAGGTTCTAGTCACCACTAGAGGGTAGCATATCAAAATTTTTAGTTTTGAACAATTCTTTTATAAGAATCAGAGTTTAAAACATTTTTAATATGATTTTTTAAAACATGGAAGTATTCAAACAAAAAGCATTCTTTGGAAAACTGTCTTCCGCATCTTTGTTTTTTTCTAGTTTAATCAAATGACTATATCAAATTAAAATATTTCTTCAGTTACTAACACATCCTCATTCTGGGTGATGACAGCAATTATAGTATGTTAAAGATAACTGAGCCCATTCCCATTTTACAGACTAGGGACATGAGCTCTGGGAGGTAGCTAGCTCAAGGACTCTACACTTCACAGCACAGTTGGGCCTAGATTCCAGGTGCCCTATCAATTCGACAGTATTTCCTACAAGCCATCCTAAAAACATTAGATAATTTTGGAGGTGCTGAAGATGGAGAAGATAATTCTGCATTATCACATTTTAGTTCTTTTAATATAGTCAGAATCTGGGGCAGGGCACGGTGTGGCTCACGCGAGTAATCCCAGCACTTTGGGAGGCCAAGGCAGGCAGATCACTTGAGGTCAGGAGCTCGAGACCAGACTGGCCAACATGGCGAAACGCTCTCTCTACTAAAAATACAAAAATTAGCCAGGCCTGGTGGTGCATACCTGTAATCCCAGCTACCTGGGAGGCTGAGGCACAAGAATCATTTGAACCTGGGAGGGGGAGGTTGCAGTGAGCCAAGATCATGCCATTGCACTCCAGCCTGGACAAAAGAGCAAGACTCTGTCTCAAAAAAAAAAAAAAAAAAAAAAGTCAGAATCTGAAATACTCACTTGAGACAGCCCTTGAGAACTTTATGAAGTAACTCTATTTAGCATCTTTCTAAATCCCATATATCCTCCTGCACATGAAGTACCTCATATCTCCTTTGCTTTTTTCCACTGTATTAGACCAGCTCTGAGTTATAACTCTTTGATTTCGGCCTTTTCATCTTGATCACAGGTTTGTTTTTAATGGTAGAAATATAGCTTCCCAAGTAAGGACAAAACAAATCAAGATTAAAAAGAACAACAGCGGGGTTCACTGATCTTGTTAAAATAAGGGAAACTGCTGTAAATGCTCCAGTAAATCAGCCAGTTTATATTTTAAGTGAGCTTGGCTTTGATAAGAAAAATCTGTGCAAAAGGGTTGAACTTTTTCTTCTTTTGTTCCTGACATGTGGCATTTGTTTCACTGAATGGCTTAGCTTCTGGTGAACCATGTGCTTCTTTGGCAGCTTCTCTCCCTCGAGTGCTGCTAAAATTTAAAAAAATGGCCTTTTCTTAGAAGGATGCTGACTGCTTTTGACCTGGGGCCTAGAAGTTGGAAGGCCCAGCAATGGTGCTAGCCTGTGAGAAGAAGCAATAACATTACTTATTTATCATTACGGAAGTAATTTCCTGAGATGGAAGACTTAAGAATTTAATTGGGGAATAAGGAGCAGTCACTAAGCAGTAATCGAATATTTCCCCCTTTTTAAACTTTTATTTCAATGGTTTTTGGGGTACAGGTGGTTTTTGGTGTACAGATGAGTTCTTTAGTGGTGAATTCTGAGATTTTGGTGCACCCATCACCTGAGCAGCATACATTGTACCCAATATGTAGTCTTTTAGCCCTCATTCCCCTCCCAACCTCCTCCCACCAGTCCCCAGAGTCGATTATATCATTTATACCTTTCCATTCTCATAGCTTAGCTCCCACTTATAAGTAGTTTTACATTCCTGAGTTACTTCACTTAGGATAATGGCTTCCAGGTCCATCCAAGTTGCTGCAAAAAACATTATTTTGTTCCTTTTCATGGCTGAGTATTATTCCATGGTATACATATACCACATTTCCTTTATCCACTTGTTGGTCGATGGGCACTTAGGTTGGTTCCATATCTTTGTAATTGCGAATTGTACTGCTACAAATGTGTGCATGTGTCTTTTTTATATGACTTTGTTTCCTTTGGGTAGGTACCTAGTAGTGCATTTCTCTCTTTTTAAGAGGAAACTATGAGTCATTCCATGCCTTTTAAAATGGAGTCTCTTGACATCCTCCTTATATATAATATAGGCTATGAAATTCCAAATTTCCAAGGTACAAGCCAGACTTACAGTTATAATAGTCACTAAATTTGCCAATCTCCCAATAAGTTTCAGGCACTGAGATAAGAGATTTATCCATAAAACCTTATTTATCCTTCACAGCAACCCTATGAGGTAGTTGCTGTTATTATCCCCATTTTATAGATGATGAAACTGAGGCTCAGGTGAGGTCATTAGTTAATATTGCAAACTAGAGATAGAAGTCTTTACTCAAATCCAGGAAGGCAAAGTCCAAGTGCTGGCTCTTAACCACTCTGCTCCACCATGCTTAATTTATATACAGCCCCTGCCAAGGCAACACAGAAAGAAATGTATTCAGCAAACGCTATGTGGATAACCTCATTTAGTCTTGGATAGTCACATAATATGCATCTATCTTCTCTTTAAGGTTAAGGTTCTGTGAGAAGGTGAAAAGGGTCAATTATTAGCCACACCTTAGCTAGTGAAACTAAGCCTTTAAATGTGAGGTAGGATGAATGTCTAGGACAAAATTCAAGCCAGACCTGATTTTCATGCTCTATTTACTGTAGCAGATCAGAATCCTTCCTTCAGAATCTCTGTAAACAGAAAGAATAAATAGAAAATATCTAAAAAGGACAAAGACCTAGACATGCTGTGCCTATTCACATTAGAGACAAAAGTATTATTTCAGATATATATTAAATTACATTTCTGGGACATCAAAACCTATGCCTCCATTCACAACAGTTTAAAGCTCCAACTTTACAAGATTATCCTGAGCACCCATTGAAACATGCAAGAGGGAAAACAAAACCACTGGAAGGAAAGAAAAACACTGAAATTTCTACTCTAGGGAGGGAGCAAGGAGGTACAGGGCTGGGTTATGTAATGCGTGGTCCATATACCACTGGTGGTATCTGAGTTGATTCTAGGTAGTACATGAAAACATTTTTATAAAGAAAATTTAATAGTTGTAAATTAATGTAATGGTTATTAAAGCAAAAAAGCTAGACTTTAAAACTAGTGATTTCATGGATATTACTAGGTTGGTGCAAAAGTAATTGCAGTGTTCACCATTAAAACTAATGGCCAAGTGGGTGCAGCGCACCAGCATGGCACATGTATACATATGTAACTTACCTGCACATTGCGCACATGTACCATAAAACCTAAAGTATAATAATAATAATAATAATAATAATAAAAGAAAAAAAAAAAAAAACTAATGGCCAAAACCATTACTTTTGAACCAACATAATAGTTCTTAGAACAAGGCTAAGTGTTAAGAAGTGAGTAAATTTAAATTTAATTTGAAAAAAAGTATTGAGTGAATAATAATACTGATAAATATGGACAAAAATTTGGAGATACACACAAAAGATTAGAGTCTCGTAAACTTCAGTATGGCAGAATCCGTAAATGATAAAGGCATAAGACATTTGAGTCCAATTTCTGGTTCTGAATGGACTAGCCAGCTATTAACACAGTTTGCATTTCCAAACCATACAAAAATGCAACTGTGTACATTGCAAAAGGGTGTCCTAAAGGATCATGAATAGAAGATAATTAGCTCCCTTGTTTACATGATAGTGATGTGGGGTAAAATATTCTCATTTGATCTATTTTCCTGACCTAGAATATCTGTACACAGAAGAGCCACAATCATCCTAACGGTCTCATGCATCCAAAAAAGTAAATTTGTCGACAGTAGTTTTTGATGAAAATTATATTAATAATAACAATGATAATAATGTGAATTGCTCTCATTTATTTAACACACGGGATGTTTGTGTACATCAGATGCTGTGCTCAGTACTTTAAATATCTCTTATCTTTCAATGTTTCCAAAAATTAAGTATGAATATCTCTAATTTGTAGTTGATGGGACTGAAGGTTAGGGAAGTCAAGTTTTTTGTCCAAGACTATAAATCTATCAGTGGTCATATCAGGATTTAAATCCAGTAAAATGCCAACCTATTTCTACTATGCTACCTTGCTTTTTGATATAATAAAAATTGAGTATTCTAAACAGAGGCATAGGAGAAAGAATTGTAAGTAGCAAGTTCTGCCGAATGCTCTTTAGAGAATATCTAAATGTTTTTTTTCTGTTTGTTTGTTTGTTTTGGAGAAGCGCATGAAATAGCATCATTTCAAGATGGCGGCCATCAATAGTTTCTGGTTTTCTGCCCGGGTCTCAGATGGCCTGAAAGCAAAACTAGAAGTTTGATTCTTTTTCCCATGCAATTTCTGAAGTAGCCTCTTGGTGGTGCCAGATGGTTAATTCTATTTTTGTTGACACAGAGTAAAACACCCGTAAATGAGTATTTTTCTCTACATAAGGCTACCAGGAAATTCTCTCTTTCTTTGTTCTTTAAAATTATTTTCAGCATAGGTTTAACCCATGAAAAAGGGGGTGGGTCTAGAAATCTTGAGAGTGTGGTAAACTGAAGAGAAAATAAATGAAGAAGAAATACAACTAAGGAGAAAGGTAGGAACTATCTGAATAGAGGAAAGAAACAAATACAATACCCAGAAAAGTTTCACAAATGTGAAGCTGTGCTATAATCAGATTCAGAAGCAAACTCAATTGTCTTTACCTATAAGTTAAAGGAGTGGCACGGCTGCTTGCAGCTTCAACTGTTTGCTATGTAAAATGAAGATAATTCCTTACCTGCCTGAGTAAGAATGACATGATCATTTAGACTAGCTTCCTTCTCCAAGGCCACTGAGTCTGTTTAAGGACTGATCAAATTGATACTACATTTACATATCAGTATTCTCTCCTCCCATGTGGTAGATTCTTAAGCAGCATGGGTTTATCTAGCCAAGCTGGCAGTCACATGTTAAAGTTCAGGTAGTCTTCATAAACCCCACAGACACTGCTATCCCAGTCTTCAAAGGCAATTTTTCTTTGTTGGCCTCCTACCTGGCCTCCCTTCTTTTTCTGTATAATCCATTCTGCTTCCAGCTGCCTGAATAAATTAAATCAAATCACCCTCTTCCTTAAAACCCTTCAATGACCATTCATTGCATTTAAAATGAAATCCAAACTTCTTCCTGTGGATGGCATACCCTGGCCTGTGGCAGACACTGCTGGTTGACTATCCAATATCATATCAATTCTCCTTCCTACTTAGGAACAGAATTCCTCTTGTGTGTGACAGCACGAGCTCAGTTACAAACTCAGCTCTTCTAAGTCTTGGAGTTAGAAGTAGCCATGTGACCTATTTCTAGCTAATGGAATATAAGTGGAAGACTACTGCTGGAATCCTTCTGGAAATGCTATTTAAAAAAGAAATCATTTTAGAATAGGACAGACTCAGCTTGCATGCGCATTTTACCCTTTACCTTTCCTCTTCCTGCCTCGAATGGTAATGAAATACATGTAGGTAGAGCAGTTATTTCATAACAGTGAGGACAAAGCCTACATGCCAAATATAGAGAAGCAGAAAGATGAAAGGATCTTGAGACCCTGATAACATGGAATGTGATACCAGCTTGGACTGCCTACCCTCTAGATTTTTTTCCAGTGTGAGAAAAATATACCTATTTTAGATTAAGTGACCGTAGTTTGGTTTCTGTTTCAAATCGCCAACAGTAATCTTATGTAATATAGTATCTCTCTGATTTTATCTCCTACATTTTCCCCTTACTCATCCCACTTGTTGTAGATGGGCTGTGTTGTGTATCCCAGATCCTCTATTTAAAACAGAAAGATCTATTTTCCCAGATTCTGGGAAGATTGTTAACTGACAGATCTTAGCTCTTAGACTTTTTTGGGGCATTGCCTCACATGAAGACAGCCATCTTGCTCAAAGGAGCACTCTCTGTCTGGAGCAATCCATATGTAATCACTAACAGACTGTGGGATATATGTGACCAGCCCTAGCCCCTCCCAAAAGTGGATAATTATGAAGGAATATCCCAGTTTTGAAGTCCCTATGGGATGAATGAGGCCTTTGTTGAGATGTATTATAGTTCAACTGTTCTCTTTTTCCAATCCTGCTTTTTTAAAATATATTTTATTTTGATTTTTTCTTTTATTGATACATAATATTTTACATATTTATGAAATACATGTGAGTATTTTTTACATGCGTAGGATGTGTAATGATCAAGTCAGATCAGGGTATTCAAGGAATACATTATCTTGAGTATTTATCATTTCTATATGTTGGTAACATTCCAAGTCCTCTCTTCTAGCTGTTCTGAAGTATACAGTATTTTTTTGTTAACTACAGTTACCCTTGTCTGCTATTGAACATTAGAGCTTATTTCTTCTATCTAACTGTACATTTGTACCCATTCACCAATCTCTCTTCATTTCCCCCTCCTACTCTCCCAGCATTCCCCAACTCTGGTATGTATCATTCTATTCTCTGTCTCCATGAGATCAAGTTTTTTATCTCCCACATGGGTAAGAACATGCGGTATTTGTCTTTCTCTACCCAGCTTATCTCACTTAATGTAATGACCTCCAATACTATCCATGTTTCTGCAAATGACATGATTTCATTCTTTTTATGGCTGAATAGTATTCCACTGTGTATATATACTACATTTTCTTTATTCATTGGTCTGTTGATGGACCGTTAGGTTGATTCCATATCTTTGCTATTGTGAATAGTGCTGCAATAAACAGCAAGTGCAGGTATTCCTTTTTTATACTGATTTCTTTTCCTTTGGATACATACCCAGTAGTGGTATTGCCAGATTGTATGATAGTTCTATTTTTAGTTTATTGATAAATCACTATACTGTTTTTCCATATTGGTAGTACTAATTTACATTCCCACTAACAATGTATAAGAGTTCCCTTTTTTCCACATCTTTTCCAGCATCTGTTATTTTTTGTCTTTTTAATGGTAGCCATTCTAACTGGTGTTAGATTGGCTAACCCCATTTCATCGTGATTTTGATTTGCATTTCCCTAATTATCAGGGATGTTGAACATTTATCTGTTGGCCATTTGTATGTCTTCTTTTGAGAAATCTTTATTCTTGTCCTTTGCCTTCTTTTAATTTTTTATTTTTTTCCTTACAGAAGTGATCAAGTTATTTTGCCTACTTTTTACTGGGATTTTTTTTCCTGTTGAGTTTTTGGGTACCTTGTATATTCTTGATGTTAGTCCCTTGTCATATTAATAGTTTGCAAATATTTTCTGCCATTCATAAGTTGTCTCTTCACTCTGTCGATTGTTTCCTTTGCTATGCAGAAGCTTTTTAGTTTAACATAGTCCCACTTGTCTATGTGTGCTTTAATCTTCTATGCTTTTCAGGTCTTTGCTATAAAATCTTTGCCTAGACCAATGTCCAATAGGAATTGTTTTCTCTGTCTTCTTCTAGTAGTTTTATAGTTTCAAGCCTTACATTTAGTCTTTAATCCATCTTGAGTTGGTTTTTATATATGATGGGAGATGGGTTCCAGTTTACAATCCTACTTCTTTCCCTTCCCTTCCCTTCTGCTCCTTTTCCTTTCAAAGTTTTTGATCCTAAAAGTGCTCCCTAATAAGCTTCCTGCTTGCCAGTCTCTATCTCAGGGCCTTCTTCTGAGGGACTTTAGGTTTCAAGAGCTGATGCCAGGGTGGTTTGGAAAATAGATGCTAAAATGAGATTCTGTACTTGGATTCCCTGCCAGCCAGATAGCAGTGAGAGTCTCATCACTGTTGGTAAATGAAGCACAGATTACCCATTGGTCATAACACATGATGTGCCACCCAGAAACTGGTAGCTCCACAGAGCAATGGAATGAATGGCCTGTAAAAGGCACAGGAGAGATGGCAACTCAGACCATCCTCCAGGTCACAGTGTATACACTAAACCAATGACACTTATTAAAGCTGTGTCAATAACACACACACATAGAATACATTAAGTACCTGCTTCCGTCACTCCCTGTGACACACTTGGGAAAATTATATCACACATCCCTGCAGTTGTGGGTTTTGTGGGCTCAGAGGTCCTGGTTCCCGCAGGTGAAACTTCTGCCAGGGGACATAGTGAGAGTCTCCTTAAGCAAAAGTTATGGCTGCAATCTGGGAACTTCAGAATCCTCATGCCAAGGGATCAATAGCAAGAACATAGCAGGACAGGATATCATTGTCCTGGCAGGACAATCCACCCTGTTCATCAGGGAGATCTGGGGCTGTTACACAATGAGCACAAGAGAGGGAGTATGCTATGCCATCCAGGCAATCTACCTTGATGGCCTCTCGGGACTCTGTTGCTCAAAATGCTGTCAAGGACAATTGTAGTAGGCACAGCCTGAGGAGGGCATGACAGCCAGGGTCTCGGACACCTGGTTCATGCCACCTTGTTATCCTTCTCTCCTCAATTTCTCCAGCTTCTTCCCTGCTTAAAGAGTAAAGCCCAAACTCCTCTGCATAATTTTCAAGGAACCCCATAGTCTTGTTCCTGATTAGGTCCCAGGCACAGACTCTGTGCTATGGCCACTCTGGACAAACTGAAGTTTATTAAACTTTCCAAGAGGTTTCATGCCTCCTTTAAAAAATGTAGGTTGTCCCTTTATTTCACCTTTTTCTGCCTAAGAAAATGTTAATTAGTTCAACTGTGCTGTATTAAACTTTATTTTTCCTTACTTCCCTCTCCTGGTAAAAATTAGTCACATCTTCTATCACAGTGGTCCCCAACAATTTGGCATCAGGGACTGATTTCACAGAAGACAATTTTTCCATGGACAGGGATGAGTGGGTGGATGGCTTTGGAATAAAACTCTTCCACCTCACATCATCAGGCATTAGTTAGATTCTAATAAGGAGCCTGCAACCTAGATCTCTCACATGCATAGCTCACAATATGGTCCATACTCGTATGAGAATCTAATGCTGCAGCTGATCTGACAGGAGGCAAAGCTCAGGCGACAATGCTGGCTTGCCCGCCACTCACCTCCTGCTGTGTGGCCCAGTTCCTAACAGGTCATGGATCAGTACTGGTCTATTCTGTTATACTCCTTCAACAGAAAATTCTCGTTTCTTTCCATTTTGAACCATAAACAATTTGCAAGTCTAGCTTCACTAATAGACTAAACTTTTTGAGGGCAGGGACTATATCTTATTCATTTTTTGAAGTGAATAAATTTTATTTACTCAACAAGAAGATACATGGAGCCCCTACCACAAGCAAAGAACTATGATGCATGCATCATGAAGTGGGGAAACAAAAAAAATTCAGACACAAATTCTGCTCTCAAGGAACTAAACCTAGAGTCTAGCAGAGGAAAACCATTGTATGCATAAAACACCACAATAGAAAGTAGAAAAAGTTAAATGACATAGTGAGAGAAAATATGATGCTATGGGAATATAGAAGAGGGGGCAGTCCTTTTAACTAGGTAGTCTCTATCTGCATAGCACCTATAACATGGCAATGCTAGTCAGGTTCTTGGATGTAAGCAACAGAAACCAGCTCTAAATGATTTATATTTTAAAAAGGAATTTCTTGAAAGGATCGTGGCTGGCTGACAAAATGGACAGGAAAAAATGGGGGGTAGAACCTCAGCCAAAACTATGGTGATAGTCTGGTAAGAACACCATTGTGGCTGCCACAAATCATGAGATGTCACAGCTGGTACCAAGCCCATCTGCCACCAGGTCTCATCAGGTGGAAAACTCAAAAGCATGGGAAAGCATTCAAGAGGCTAAGCAACCAAAATCTTACCACTACCAGGGAAAAACACGGAGGAGCTTTGCAATGAATGTCGCATACATCAACAAAGAATAGAATTTCTGTACTGGAAATTGATGTCCAAAAACCTCAGGGTCTTTGGTAGACATTATAAGGACTTGCTTCTGTCACTGAGCTCTTTTCCTGTTTGGGCCACAGAAGAGTAAACTTTGTAATCACTGGGTAGTTAAACAGGGCAATGTGACTGATTCTGCCAATGAAATGGAGTGGACAGGATGAGAATCCCTTCCAGGCCCAAGCAGTAAAACCTCTTTGCACAATTCTTGACTCTCTCTTCCTCCTCTGTGAGTAGCGTGGAGCCCATGTGCTGAGATGATAGTTTCATAAGATTGCTTAAGTGACCGCATGGAACACAGCAGCCTGGGAGAGTGCCTGATCTACAGCAGATTTTGAGGAATTGAGATATACATTTTTATATGTTAAACCATTGAGATTTGGGGGATGTTACCAATGCCTAAATCTAGCCTAACTTGCCAAGTACAAGATTCTGGCAACAAATACAACAAACACTTGCTGGCACTTATTTTTAAAATGTGCGTTTTTCTCAGACAGGTCACGGTGGCTCATGCTTGTAATCCCAGTACTTTGAGAGGCCGAGGCAGGTGGATCAACTGAGATCAGGAGTTTGAGACCAGCCTGGCCAACATGGTGAAATCCCATCTCTACTAAAAATACAAAAACTAGTTGGGCATGGTGGCACACACCTGTAATCCCAGCTAGTCAGGAGGCTGAGGCAGGAGAATCATTTGAACGTGGGAGGCAAAAATTGCAGTGAGCTGAGATCACACCACTGCACTCCAGCCTGAGTGACAGCAAGACCCTGTCTCCAAAAAAAAAAAGGGGTTGTCTCATCAAGGAAAAAATACTGGGACTATCCTCTCTTAAGCCACCCCATATACTCCCCATTACACTTTGAGTGAGAAATCAAGGAAGTAGGCATTTTTTAAAAGATAAAAATCATTTTAAAATTTCAAATAGACTCTTTTACTCAAACTCAAGGCATAATGCCAATTCTTGCCTCTTCCGGATCAGTTTATCTAAATTTTCATATGATTCTATTCTTAGGTTCTGTCATTTACCACCTTTGTATCAGGGTTTTGCTGAGCCATGAATCATTTGGATGCTTTGCAGTACACTGTATCATAAGCTGACCTCTTTTGTCCAAAGTTAGGCTTACAGTTGCTCAATTCTATTCTATCAGGAAGAATGTATTGCTTAAAGGGTCTTCTCGAAACTGTCAGGGACCTGACACATCACTTGCCGTTAAACCTGAAGTTTATGTTAAACCACTCCCTACTCAGCATTTCACACACACACACACACACACAAATTGAGCATGGCCTCTTGCACAGAGACATGTAAGATAATCTTCTACTACTGCTTTGATTGCTACAACTACTATCATCAGCTACCATTTATGGATCATCAACAATGTATTTGGTTCTATGCTAAACCCTTTAGAGATATTTAATTTAGTTATCCCTATAGCTCCTTGTGGTATAAATTTTTGTACCTAGTTTTACAAGGAAGGAAACTGAGGTTCAGAAAAGGTAAATTTTCCTGAGGTTATACAGCTAGACAGTGTTAATACCAGGATTCAAACCTGGTTTTGCTAACTAAAGAGTCCATGCATTTAGTCACAGAACTCTGCTGGCTTCCAGTTGTGAACCTGGGAGAGTCACAGGCACAGCACTGAAATATTCTTCCTCTCAGCCAGGTCTGCATATTTCCTGGCTGTGTACTACTTTTCTTAAGGTCATAGAAGGTACAGCATAGGAGATACCTGGGCCAAATATATGCTTTCTATTCTTTGCTGGGAGTTCTACTCCAACTCCCTGCTTGTTCTCTACGCGAGTGAGCTGAGGTGCACACTCTTGCACTTTATCCTCAAAGATTACATCAGTATTTCCTAACATGTATTAGGAAACATGTATTCCCATAACAATTATTGATGTATAATGAATCATGTATAATGAATATAAGCATATTGAATACTCAACCCTAGAGTCCCCTTTTCTTCTCTTTCTAGATGAAATCCCTTTTAATCTCTTTATATATTCTTTCCCTAGGTGAAATCATTCCACCCTGTGACTTCACATACCATCTAAATTCTTGAATATAATATTATTTATTATATTTCAAGTTTAACTTTCCACTTAGAACACTATAGTCATTTACCCAAGTGCCTGTTTGACATCTCTACTTGTTATCACAGGCGTCTCAAATGTAAGATGTTCATATCCACATTCTTCATTTCTTCTGCTGTACTTGATCTGCATCTCTCTGATTTTCCCATGCTCCTATCAATCAAATCAGAACCCTAGTGCCTTGATCAGGGTCCAGTTGGGAAAGAGAAGACACATCAGTTACTTGAATCTAGAGTAGTTTAATATAAAGAATTGCACATTAGTTATAAAACTGTTAACTAAATTAACAGAAAAGACCCAATAACACTAAGTTATGACAGAAGTAGCAGTTGAAGGAACAGCAACCAGCTCCAGGCCTGCAGAACAAAGGGAAAAGGCCAGAGTTTATTAAAACATAAAGCTTAAATGGGTGGGACCTGCAGAGCTGAAATTCAGGTATCTGAAGAGGGTGGACAGCTGGTGCTGGTGTCTCTGAGAGGAATGCAATGAGGCTGGTTCTATGAGTACTGGAAAGCTGAAAACTGGAATTATTCTGACATGGGAAAGAAGTGCATCTGCTGGAGTGAAGAAGAGGGAGGCTGGGGTGACTTTCATGGCACCAGAAATCCCACAGAAAGTGACCAGGAAAGAGCAAGTCTTCTCTCCTTTTTTCTGCTGTTCAGTCTCTTTTACACACCCCCACATTGACAGAGCCTAACAGGGAGCAGCTAGCAAGGCAAAAATGTGATTTTCAAACCCCCAGCCCCAGCATCACATAGCAGAGTGCAGGAGGGAAGACTTCAAGGACAGTCCCAGGAACCTAGTAACCAGCCTATCAGTTATTAACTACCTCATAACTGAATTATCCTTAGTCCTTTCTCCTTGCTTAGTTCCAACATCAGATCCATCAGAAAGTCCTGATATCACTATCTCCAAAATAGTTTTTAATTTTGTTGACTGTTTTTCTTTCTTTCTGACCATAAACTTGAGTCCTACGTTTTGTCACCTCTAACCTGAATTACAGCAGTATCTATCTCACTGGACTTCTTAATTTCACCCTTGCTCACCTCCACTTATACATTTGTACAATAAATGTTTATTGAGCACTTGCTCTGTGCCAGGCACTGATCCAGGCACTTGGGTTACAACAGTGAACAAAATGGACAAAGTGCTATGTTGAAGCTTGAAGGGCTTCAATTGTAGCCACTCACATTGACACAAAGCAGAAAGGTGGCTTTTTAAAAAATACAATTGACCCTTGTACAACACAGTTCTGAACTGTATGGATCCACTTATATGCAGATGTTTTGCAATAAAATTTATACCAAGTGTGCCTACCTCCCTTGCCACCCCTTCCACATCCTTCACCTCCACCTCTGCCACCCCTGCAAAAGAAAGCCCAACGCCTGCCCTTCCTCCTTCTCCTCAGTCTACTCAATGTGAAGACAATGAGAATGAAGACCTTCATGATCTACTTTCACTTAATGAATAGTAAATATATTTTCTCTTCCCTATGAATTTTAAATAATATTTTCTTTTCTCTAGCTTACTTTATTGTGATAATACAGTATATATAATCCATTTACCATACACAAAATGCATTAATCAAGTTTATGTTATTGGTAAGACATCTGGTCAGCAGTAGGCTATTAGTTAAGTTTTGGGGGAGTCAAAAGCTATACTCGGATTTTTGGGTGTGGGAGGTTAGCACTCCTAACTCCATTTTGTTGAAAGGTCAACTGTATATTTCTATTTGTACTTACTTAAAACTCTTCAAAGGTTTCCCATACCAAATAGAAGAAAAGCCAAACTCTCCATGATGTATAAAGCACAGCATAACCTGATGACAGCTGCCCACCTTGCAACATAGTAGTGTCCTCCTCCTCCTCTGTACTCTGGACACACTGGCCAACTTTTAGTTTCTTGGACATGCCAAAATCTTTTCCTGCTCGCAGACTTACAACATTGTTTTTCCTCTGGCTTCAGAGAAAAAGATCTTCAACTCATGCTTGGCACATCTCCATCCCACTACTCAGGTTTGGGCTAAAATGTCATTACCCATTTCTGACTACTATACATGTACAAGAAGTCCTCTCCCTCATTAGTCTCTGCCATTTCTTTCTCTTCAATTCCTTCATAGAACTTATCTTGACTTAAAATTTTAGGCAAATATCTTACTTGGTTATTTTCTTGGTAAGCAGATGTCTCTCTCACTAGACTCTAAGCAAGAACTGCTGTAAGAGCAGGGATCATGTCTATATTCCTGCATATAGCATCATACCTAGTGCTCCATAAATATTTGCAAAATTTTAATATTTTTAAGCTATTAAAAGCTCCAAGGAGTCAGGTTAGTGTTGTTTAACCCAGCAATACTCACACTTATTTAGCCGCAGAACTAGTCTTAACATAATATCTTTCAGCCCTCCTGAAGAGTTCATGTCCTGTTAATATAATTTGCGGAACACAGACTTTCAGTTGGCATTCTCTCTGGCCCTTTGTATCACTTTACGAAAAAACACCTTTCAGGCAGAAGGCACATACCTGTAATCCCAGGACTTTGAGAGGCCGAGGCGGGACTGATCAAGAAGTCAGGAGACAGAAGCTTTACTTTCTTAAGAGGCAAAAAGCAAAGGGTGTAAAGGTATTTCACTTTATAGCCTGAGAGGCATCCTAGGTTAGAGGAAAAGGTAGGATTTTAGAATTATAAAGAGATTGGATTTCAATTCTAACTCTCTCCTATAAAATAAAGATCCTAATTCCAACATTTCAGGAATGTTTGGAGAACACAAAGAAATAGAACATACAGAGCACCGGGTGCAATGTGAGGCACATAGTGGATTCTCAATAAATGTTCCTCCCACACCTTAACTACTCCCTTCATCCCTCTATTGGAGAAATATATTTCTAGAAACTTTTGGAGAACAATGGAGAAACATAGCAAAACCCTGGTGTGGATTATATTGACTGCCAGTGAACAGGGTTATCAACTAATATATCATTTATAATTTTTCATTTCTAGTATTTGCTCCACCCTCCTGTAAATATTAGACATAGCCTTGCCCTTGAGGATATTTTATTTTATTATTTATTTATGTATTTTTGGGACAAGGTCTTGCTCTTTTACCCAGGCTGGTGTACAATGGCACAATCTTGGGTCACTGCAACCTCCACCTCCCGTTGCCCTTGAGAATTTTAAAACTTAGCTGTGGAAGAACAATCAACCCCAAAGAAATAGCTAGAGAGAAATAAATAACAGTATTCAATAAGTGTTGTAAGAAATCCTTATAGACATAAGGATTGAAGTATCTAAGGTTTCTCTTATTAAGGATACTGGAGAGCATGGATATGCAATTCCTCTTAAGTGGGCCCAAATACTAAATAGTGTACCAAATGCTTTTGGGTGGAGTTGGAGAACTCTACCCAAAATCTAATGAACTTCTCATTTAACAATGTGCCCTTCTAAGACCACAACACATTTTAAGGAATCTGTCCTCATAAATCCCCAACTAAAGAAAGATTCAAGCTTCTTCTTAAAACCTGATTTCTCAGCAGAGTGCTTCATTACTGACCCTGGGAAGCTGAAATGGCAGGCTAATTTTTCTCCTTCCTTAAAATTGAAAACAGCTTGAACTCTCTAAAGTCCTTGTCATCTACTGAGGCAGATGGAAACTAGAGGAGAGAACAACTTTATAACAAAATAATAGCAGGATTAGCCTATAGAGAGATAGTGAGCACTTGCAAAGATTCAACAGAATACTATTTCTGCAAAAAACTGTAACCTTGACTCTCCTTGCTCTTGTGCCATAGCATCATTCTAAAGCATGAAGAAAAATTTGAAGTAAAAGAAGGTCTTGGCCGGGCGTGGTGGCTCATGCCTGTAATCCCAGCACTTTGGGAGGCTGAGGCAGGTGGATCATTTGAGGTCAGGAGTTCAAGACCAGCCTGGCCAACATGGTGAAACCCATCTCTACTAAAAATATAAAAATTAGCCAGGCGTGGTGGTGGGTGCCTGTAATCCCAGCTACTCAGGAGGCTGAGGCAGGGAACTGCTTGAACCCGGGAGGCAGAAGTTGCAGTGAGCCAAGATCACGCCACTGCACTCCAGCCTGGGTGACAGAGTGAGACTCCATTTCAAAAAACAAAAAAGAAGGTCTTATGGTACCTTTCCCAACAGCCTAATTTATAAAAACAAATCTAGTTAGATTAGCAGAATCTGGAGAAGAGGCTAATAGTGGCAGCAAGAGTTTATTTGTTGCATATTAAATTTGAAGAACCAGTAAAGAATGTATGAAGTTGTCAGGTATGAAGGTGAATTGCCCAAAGTGATATTCAACTACAATTAGTATACAATTAATTTAGTAGTTTTTAAAAAGTAAGTGAGGAGAACAAGAGAGGAAGGAAAGGAAGGAAGGAATGAAGGAAGGAAAATGGGAAGATGGGAGGGAGGGAGAAAAAGGAAAGAAAGGGAAAGATAGTTTGAAACAACTTATAGAAGATAATTATGGATGGCATAATTTTGTTACCAGGTGTTTTTACTTCTTCTCTTCATCATTCCTATTCTTCAGCCACTCTTTTGCTCAGTTTTCTGGACAGGAGCATCAAAAGTTAGGAGTGGTGATTGTGAGAATAACTAAGAAGGGAAAGAAAACGGAAAACAAGTAAGGTTTGTAGGAAACCAGACCAACCAACCAAATCAACTTTGCTTGCAGCAAACATTGCTTAGAGCAACTAATAATCCTCAGATAAAGAGGAAAAAGAAACTAAAAGGAAAGTCCTGTGTAAAATCACTTTTGTCCACAATCTATTTCAGTTAGATGGAATCAAATTTCTTTTAGGCTCTGATTGGTTCTAACTCCCGTGAAGACTCTGCTAGCTTTCTGCTGTATTACCTACTCCTTGAGGAAAGAAACCACTAAAATTAGCTTTTCCTCCATTCTTAGCACCCAGCATACAGTAGGCCCTGCATCTAAATTAAAGAAATGTAGTTAACAACTAATACTGGCCAAGATATATAAGTAAAGAATTATTCTCATTAATGAATAGAGCTACATAGTGAATTGAATCTCTCTAATTACACAAAACTAACACTCTTAATTTAGTTAAATACTCCAATAGTTTCCACAATTATATTCACTTGACTGTTCTCTTAGTAAGATCAATGTCCTGTTTGGAAAAAAAAAAATGTTAGCTAATATGGACTCTGTGAGATTTTCTAAACCTCATTTAATTATAAAATACAGTCCAAATTCATCCAACAAATATTTCTCAAGCACCCATCCAGAATACAATTATAGGGAGCACTGAGCAAGACCAACACCTTCCATGTTTCATGGAGCTTCCAATCTTTAGAGGAGACAGATGCTAAGCAACTAATTGCCTAATTAGCTATTTGATTAAAATTGTGATGAATGCCAATATGTCGAAGTTTAGAATGCTATGAGCGTGTGTAAGTTAGAGACATGGGAACTCTTCCTTGAAAAAGAAATTATGCTTGAACCCATATGTGAGGGTTAAGGAAAAATTAACGAGGTAAATAGGGAGAGGGAGAATAGTTTTATAAGCAGCTTATTTAAAGACTTTAAAGTGAGAAGGAGCAGAACATGCTGGTAAAACTAAAGAAAAGCAATATGGCTAAACCCTAATCATGAGGATTAACTTAAAGGATGGCACAGACCTATAGGTTTTTGAAGGCTGATAATGGCTGTACTTTGTTGTTTAAATTAACACCCCCAGACTATTCAGAAAATCTTTAGTAAGCTCTGGACTGTATATGAAAATCATCAAAGACTTGAATTTGTGACATGGCTGATTCTGGGATATAAGGACTTGTTCATTTTAATTCTTTCACTCATTGTTTACTGTTTCCCAATCTTTTTTTTTTTTTTTTTTTTTTTTTGGAGACGGAGTCTCGCTGTCACCCAAGCTGGAGTGCAGTGGTGCGATCTCTGCTCACTGCGGGCTCCACCCCCCAGTCCCCCGGGTTCATGCCATTCTCCTGCCTCAACCTCCCAAGCAGCTGGGACTACAGGCACCTCCCACCTCGCCCGGCTACTTTTTTTGTATTTTTAGTAGAGATGGGGTTTCACTGTGTTAGCCAGGATGGTTTAAAACATAAAAGGATGCCTATATTTCCAGATGAGTGATATGTTTTTAATGATCATGAGTTTATACATTTTTTTCATTCTTTTCATCAAGGAATAAGGTAAACCTTAGAGGAGAATGGAGTGACAATGACCTGGGAATTGTATCCTGTGGATACAACAAAAGTGTTACCTTAAAAAACAAAAGATTTCTATAGTCAAACCTTTGAGGGAAATAGTACATTGTAAAAGGTAAATAGATTTCTTTATTGAGGGATTTCTCAGAGCCTTTAGTATTCTACCAAATCAATGTTTCTTACTAACCGGTTATGCCAATCTTGTGCCGAGCCCAGGAATATAGGATGACTTTGAAAGACATGGTCTCTGACTTCACGGAGCTAACAGTCTATGCAACAAGGGTTGTGAATCCCCCAAGAGAGAAACAGAGTTTGCAGGCCTTCCCAAACCTATTTGAGTACAGAATACTCTTTCAGCAGAGCATCTCATGGAACAGTATTTGGGAAACACTTGTTAGTCCTATCTAGAATAATCAGTACCAGACATCTCCAAAACATTTAGATTGAGTTCTGTGGGAAAGTACTTTTAAAAATGCCAGACACGGCTTTGTTTCCTAGAGGACAAACCAGATGACTGTGGTAGGGTGGCCTTTTAAAATAAATGAAGCATCAGCAACATTAGAAGACCATATGTGCCCCAGAGTGAGAAATGCTCACTGATTCTCTGCCAGATTTGACAGCAGCATCAGGGAGTTCTCAGGAGGAGCATCAGAAGCCCACATCTTTCCTCATACCCCAATTCGGGAGGCAGAGCAGTTAATCCTTCCCAAACAATTTAAACCTCATGCCAATCATACAATAATTGGGTCTTGTAGTAGTATTTATGCTGATGAAGTTTTAATTCAAAGAAGGGCATCACTCTAGGTGTGAGGCTAATTAACACAACCATCTCTTCACTATGGAAGAGATGTATATTCTGGAAGTTACTGACTCTATGAGTGTGTGTGTGTGTGTGTGTGTGTGTGTGTGTTTGCATGTAGAACTAATGAAAAATTAATTATTTATCTATTTATTTCTGACCATCTCAAAACCAAGATCTTCTCTGAAGTACTCTTCTAGGAGGATGAATACCAAATTGGCTTTTCTCAAATAACTGGAGAGAATGGACATCTTACTGGAGCTGAGCAGTGAAGAAGCCTCTTGGGTTTTATATTATTTTAGGTTCATTAAAGTGCAACATGCTTGATTCTGAGATTTACATCAAAATATTTTCTTTCATTTTTTAAAAAAATGCAGCAGATGGTAACTAGACAGGAGATTTTGTGTTATTGGGGTTAGAAAGATGAGAAGATGACTTTCCTTTTGATTCTAGTATCTCAGAGTTTTCCTTTCTAATGAATTATTTGACTTTCAAGAGTTCTGTTCCTTGTAGAGCCTCATGATTCATATTATATTGAGTTATGGCTATTGTGTTGTGATTTTGTTTAGAAGGATACAGAAGATGACTTATTTTAGATAAGTGCATATAAAGAAGTTGTTCTTAGTACATAAAAGGTACTCATGAATACTTACCAAATTGTTCAATCATGTTAGTGACAAATGTTTCCTATGAGTCATTTTCCCTTTGGTGACAATGCCTTCATGAGCTAGTCAAACCAAAGATTACATCCACCTGCTCTGGTTCTTGATTTCAAATCTACTTGTAAGAGAATTAGCACTATCAGATAAAATGACAGGAGAAATCATGCCCAAATGCTTTATAGAGGAAAATTAATATTGAGTCAGAACATCTGAGTATGTGTCAAGCTGACGTGGGTCCCAGCACACATCACTGAATGTAAACACTCAATGAAATTTGTTGATCCTCCGGCCTTCCCACCTCATTCATCACCCATTAAATTCTGCACTTTTACTAGCTATAACTTGGGTTACAAGAATGACAAGAATACAAGAACTAAGTGTAATTCCTTTACCAGAAAATATTGCACATTGCCAATAGGACCTGAAACATCAGGAACCAAACTTCCTCTCTCCTTCTCCCTGAGAGCCTGGTGCTTCTCTTTATGCATGCATGTCAACTTCGTTCTGTTCTGTTTCTGCAGAACCATTTTCTCTACTTCTTTAGGCAATTAGAGCAAGATAATAGCCATAACAACAACTCCAGCACAGCCCCAGATTCTCATAACTCTAATTTCTGATCTTGACCTAATTTCAATCTTCTAGAATAGAGAATCTGATTGGCCCAGCTCAGGTGTCTACTTCTAGTACCATTAGCTATGCCTAGGATCAATGGCCCATGTGTTATGCTGTCCACACAAGGAGAGGCCAGGAATGCTAAGTGACTGACATGTCCATTATACTTTTCATGCCTTTTCACATCTAAATTTGAATACATCTCTGTATCACATTCAAAAAGTTTTACGTCATATAATGCAAAATTTAAATTAATAGAATGAATCACATAAAACCTAAATACATTGCGTGATTTTTTTTTTTTTTTTTTGAGACACAGTCTCACTCTGTCACCCAGGCTGGAGTGCAGTGTTGTGATCTCAGCTCACTGCAACCTCCGCCTCCTGGGCTCAAGCCATTCTCCTGCCCCAGCCTTCCAAGTAGCTGGGACTGCAGGCACCGTGTTGGACAGGCTGGTCTCTAACTCCTGACCTCAAGTGACCTGACCACTTTGGCCTCCCAAAGTGCTGGGATTACAGGTGTAAGCCACTGTGCCTAGCCTATATTGTGTGATTTTTCTATTGGGATATGTTCACAAATGTCCCCTGGAGAAATCTTTTCAGAGCTTTTCCCCCCCTAAACTGGTAATTCTCAGCAAGTGGTTCTTAAATTTTAGGGCACCTAAGAATCCCCCATAGATCTTATTAAAAATGAGAATTCTCCCCTATCTCAGAAAGCCTAAATAAGTCTGGGGAGAACTTCAGAAATAAAGATTTTTATATGCTCTCCAGGTGATTCAGTTGTAAGTGGGTCACAGTTTGAGAAACACCAGACTAGATTGCATACAAGCAAAAAAGGAACAGGGGCTACAAATTTGACAGAGGGTCTTCTATAGAGGGGAAAACAGAAGAAAACCAGCATCGTTTCTGAGGAATCCTTTCCTTGCTATAAACTTCCTGAACCAACAGGAGAACTGTCAAAACTTCATCCTGAAAACAAACTTCTTCAGTAGATTTTCACCACTATATTTAACATGCTCTGGGGATTCATGGCCAGAAATGTCCAGTTATTTCCATAAAAAGATGCACAACATCATATTTCAGATGAGGGTATTTTCTAACTGAGGCAAGTAACACTTTGCATACTCCTGTCAGCAGGTAACAAAATAGAGATAGCTGTCGCGCATACAGGTTATGAAAATATGAAGCCAGTTTCCCAAACAGAGCTCAGTTATTCTCAGAGATCAGCTGAATGATACAGATTTCCTTTCCAAGCACCTGTCAAGGGAAGAATGTAGACATTCTACAAAGGGCTATGTCAATGAGCTTTTACTCAGCAGCAGAGCAGTGTGACGATGATTTCATTCTGTTTGGCAAGAGCCACCTTTAACAGTGACAGGGGTTTAACAGCAACTCCAAAATTTCAGAGGCACCCTTCTCCCTATAAGTGATGGGGAGCATATCATACAAAGGGAGGTTTTTTTGCTTCACTTTAGGCACTAGGCTAAGTATGAAAAGGTAGAATTGGTGTTACATGAAAATGGTAGAAGAGAATATTTTGGACAGGTAGGGACATCTGCTTGGAAAAGTTCTGAAATTTATTGATTTGTTTGCATATTCAAAAATGTTAGTGCAAAAAATATTAAGGGATCATTTTCATTAAGCTTTCCCAGGTACTGTCTGCTAAGTGTTAGGGATATAATAGAATGCAAAAACTGACATGGCCCCTGTCTGTGAAAAAGGAAGGTGAGAAAGACAAACACAAAGACAATAATCACACACATAGTATAAAATTACAAGTCTGGCAAGGTCTGTTGAATAAATTTGGGGGATGCTACAAAATATATAAAGTAGGGAAATGACCCCTTTATAGAGGTCAGAAAAGGATGGTGAAACAGAGGTGAGGGAACAGTCAGAGTCAGCAGAGAAAGAATCACTCTGGCTGGGCGTGGTGGCTCATGCCTGTAATCTCAGCACTTTGGGAGGCTGAGGTGGGCAGATCACCTGAGGTCAGGAGTTTGAGACCAGCCTGGCCATAATGGCAAAACCCCATCTCTACTAAAAATACAAAAATTAGCCGGGCATGGTGGCGCATGCCTGTAGTCCCAGCTACTCAGGAGGCTGAGGCAGGAGAATCAGTTGAACCAAAGAGGTGGAGATTGCACTGAGTCTAGACTATGCCACTTCACTCCAGCCTGGGTGACAGAGCAAGACTGTCTCAAAAAAAAAAATCCCTCGAGGAGTATTTGCAAAGGTCTTAGGTGAGGCTGTGGTAGTGGAGAATCTAGGTAATTCAAGAAGTTGATGAAGACTCCTACTAAAGGAGAGAGCAAATGTGTTGTTACTAGTTGAACTGTATCCCTCTAAAAAGATAGTTGAAGTCCTAACCCCCAGTACCTCAAAATGTGACCTTATATGGAAATAGTGTCATTACAGATAGAACTGATTAAGATGAGATCATGCTGCAGTAGGGTGGGCCCTTAATCCAATAAGACCAGTGCCTTTATAAGAAAAGGAGGTAGAGACACACAGAGGAAATATGGCCATGTGAAGATGTAGGGAGGGCTCTGAGTTGTGCTTCCACAAGCAAGGAACGCCTGGGGATGCTGGAAGAGGCAAAGAAGGGTCCCACCCCTAGAGTCTTCGGAGGGAACATGGCCCTCCCAACATCTTGATTTTGGGCTTGTAGTCTTTACAATTGTGAGGAAATACATTTGTGTTGTTTTTTTATCTACCTGGTTTGTGGCAATTTGTTATAGTAGCCCCAGGAAACTAACATGGGGGTGAAGTAGGCTGATGTTAAACCAGGTTGGAGAGTAGAGCAGGCCAGGCCCTATAAGGTCTTGATGATCTTATTAAAGGTGATTCTCTTAAGAGCAATAGCCAGCCAGCAAACTTTTTTTTGTTTTTGTTTTCGTTTTTGTTTTTGAGATGGAGTTTTGCTCTTGTTGCCCCAGGATGGAATGCCATGGTGCCATCTTGGCTTACTGCAACCTCTGCCTTCCAGGTTCAAGCAATTATCCTGCCTCAGCCTCTGGAGCAGCTGGGATTACAGGCATCTGCCACCACGTCCAGATAATATTTTGTATTATTTAGTAGAGACAGGGTTTCACCAGGTTGGCCTGGCTGGTCTCAAACTCCTGACCTCAGGTGATCTGCCCTCCTTGGCCTCCTAAAGTGCTGGGATTACAGGTATGAGCCACAGCACCTGGCCCAAAGAACATTTTTAAGCAATGAGGCAGTGGTGTCTACCGCATGTGAGAAATCAGATTCACCTTTAGAAAAGGTCACCTGGACTTCTTTAGTGAATGAATTAGAAGGAGGCAAGAATGATAGGCCACCAACATTCCAAATCATTGATATCTCAAAATAGTCACCAGCTTCCGGTTCCCAGCGTTGACTGCGACTGGGGTTCAGCGCTCGGGTGAGGAACTTGTGGCATCAGCAGATTCAAGGTGATTTGAGCTTTAGCTAGGATGATGGAGGTTGTTTGCAACAACTGTCTGGGCTTCAGGTCCATGTTAAATGCGACATAGATGACACCACTGGAGACCTTAAGAGACCGTAAGACACTGATTGCAGCCCAAGCTGTCACCCATTGTAAAAAGATTATCCTGAAGACATGGTACATGATTTTTAAGGACCACACAATTCTGGGGGACCATGATATCCATGATGGGATGAACCTGGAGCTTTATTTTCAATAGATTAGAATTCTAATATTTCTGCTGCCCCACTGTCCTCTCTCATCCTCACATCCTTACCCCCAACACTGGTATAGATGCTTGTTTTTAAAAACTCACCCAAGACTTAGATGTGGCAAATATATATGTATGTATTTATATTTATATTTAAAAATTGAAAAAAACAAAGAACCAAAATAGCTACCCAATTACCACAGATTAAAGAAATCAAATTTTCTGTATTCATTAATACCGGACAGCTGAAACAAACTTTCCCAAACTGTGTTCCAAGAAACCCAAGTTCTGAGAAATCTGTTTTGGAAAACATTCCATGGTCAAGTAAATTTTGGAAGTTCTAAGTCCCTTGGGAGCTTTCTTCTTTCTTGGGGAGTCAAAACGTGCATTAACATGTTAAAATCTCTAGGAAGTCCTGCGATAAAGAAAGAGCATAGCTCCAATGCTCAAATGTGTTTGATTATGAAATATCCTTGGGCCAAACCCAAATCAACCATAGTTGGGATTACCTGTTAACATTCTAAAGAATTCACTTTTGAAAATGCAGGGCAGAGAGGTTTTTAAAAATAATCTTTTCATATCCTCACCCCACTTTTGGAGCCAGGAAATTCTACCCAATATTTAGTTTAAATTTTGCTCTACAATTTTTCTCTTGCCTATGTTCACGGCCCACTGAGGGATAACTGCTGACAATCTGTGAAGTGATGGTTATTTTGAAGCTCAAATCTCCCTTCCCCTTCTCTTCTCCCATCTGGGCGTCATTTGAGAGATCTGCCCTGAAGCAATTCTGCAAGCAGGGTGTGGAGAAAACATTTATGAACCATTTTTAAAACACCACTTTAAAAAACATGGCATATTCAAATGTGATGTGAAACATATATCCCCAAACTTCAAAATGTTGGTCATTATCACCAATACAGAGAATGTTGTACCTGGAAAGGAATCTATGAGTCATTTGGTTTAAAATGCTCGTTTTGCTCATAAATAAACTAAGGTCCAGATAGCCAAAGAGAACGGGCAAAAACCACACAACTGATCCTATCACACAGCTGGAAGGAGATCAGAGGTGTTCAATCCCAGGCCCACTTTCTTTTGAATATATATTCTGGGGCTTTTTAAAAACTTACTGAACTCCTGGCAGCATTTGAATCTAGATATTAATAGTTAATATAATCAAAAAGGCATTCTAACTAATTGAAGAATCTCAACCAGTACATACCTCTTTTTTTGTGAGTGAAAGTAACCAATTCAGTAGAAAAAAAGGGGGGAAGGGTAAATTTGTAAATAGTAAAAATAATAGCCTATAATTCAAGTTTTATGTTCTGGTTATCTCTGCTCCACATACATAATTTTCTTGAAATTATCAAAAAATAATTCCTCTTGACACTTTGATGTATTTATTATAAATTCTTTATTTTTGGTGTAATTTTTTTTCTTCTAAACAACATATTTTAAAATATTTTAAACAATAAGATTTTTTTAAATGACTCTGAAAAATATCTCCCTTGGCTTTTGTTTTTTATTCTGTCTCCTTCCCTTCCATCAAGTATCTGTAAATATAAAGCAGGTAGAAAGATATCTCCCAATCAGTACCACATATTTAAGGCAGGAAAATCATGTTTTGCTGTCTCCACTCTTTATAGTGTTATCCTACTAGTGATCCTTATTAATGCATTTATGGAAGTAGATTTCAGCTTGCCTTGTCATTGCTGTCTGTCCCACAGAGACACATATTTTGCAGACATGGTTCTGTACCTAAGCAGCAACCTTTCAGACAATGTGATAGGTAAAGGCAGAAAGAAAGATGGCACCAGTACAGATGACTTTGCCCAGAATGACTTTGAGCTAGGAGAACTAAATATGATGCCTTTGCTGGTGAACACACATTGCAGACACTTCAAGAAAGGTAATGTTCATGCAACATGGCCCCTTCCCTCAAGACATATTCTTTATCTTATAATCAACTGAAGAAAAAGCGATCTGCTACAATATTGAAGCATAAACAGGCTAAGGAGAATCTTGAGGCAGTTGTTCAGTCCTTATTTCTCCTTTTTAAGGAAGTTTAAAGGATGATTTTGGCTCTATGCTATATTCTACTTAGTAGCTAATTTTAGAACCTAATCCATACAAAATACATTTCCAGGTGTAATTTCCAGATTAAACAGGAATGGCACTGCCTGGGTACATCTAGATTTACCTCTCCCCACCCAGCTCTTCTCTGCCCATTTTGCTTCTTTTGTTGAGACAGCCCATTGGTGTCATTACACTTGGGCTAAACTAAAAACACATCCAGCTCCCAGTATTCTCTCATCTCAGAAAACAGATAAATCTTTTAGAATGCTTAGGGAGCTGGCTTCAAAATGCTGCCACCCCTTTAATGATAGTATCACAAAGAAGTTAGAGTCAATATCCTTTCTCTAATTCAGGAAACAGCGTGATGTAGGGAAAGATTGACAAACTAGAAAGAGACATACCAGTCTATATCATGATCTCACCATGTATTTGCAGAGAAACTTTGGATGAGTTTCTTTATTTTCATGAGTTTCCATTTCCTCACCTGTAAAATAGGATTGATAAAATGTACTGAAAATGTTGAGAAGAGCAACTGAAGTTTTACAAAATATCCTTCATGGTTTCTGGCACATCAAAGCTCTCAGCCTATACACTTTACCTTCGCTTTTCTGGCTCCTTTTGAATTCAGCATTCAATCCATGGTAACTTCAGAAATCAAATGCCGGCTGTGTGTCTAAAAGAAAGTTCTTTGTGACGATTTAACCTAAAAGAATCTCTCATCCAGAATCTATTTAATATCTAGGGTTCAATGAAATGCCTTTAAAGCAAAGCATTTGGGGGAAGATACAGAATAGAAAAGAAGTGCACTCCATAGAATGTCATAGTAGGGGCTATGTCCGTGCATAAGGACGTAAGATAAAATCAAAATATTCAGTCCAGCAAGTAGGTCACATCAATTCCACTGTTACCTACAGACAAGAAAGTCATGGGGATACTGGACAGACTTGACAGGCAATAAAATGTGATGGTTAACAGCAAGTCAAATACAATTATTTCCAGTTCTGGCTCTGAAATATACTAGCCGCACCATCTTAAGTAAGCCATTGTATGTCTGTGAGCTTCAATTTTCTCATCTGTGTAAGAAAGATAATAGTATCTAATTTATGGGGTTGGTGTTGTGAGTAATAAATATTGTAATTAATACATAGTGCTCTGCACAATATCAGGCAAGGAGCAAATGTTGAACAGATGGAATCAATTATCATTGTTCTTTTTTTTTTTTCTCAACACTTAAGGTCAAGTCTGAGTCACTTCTAATCAGAGTTTCTGCCCTCCGACACTCAAAAATGCATAACAGGAACCCAATGATTAGGTACAGAAACAAACAAAAGAAGAAGAAAATCCTTATCGCTGATGAATCCTCCCCCTCCATTAAGCAGTCAGGAAATAATGCACTGAGTACTGGTAGGGTGGGACAAATCCAAGGAAATATTTCCAGCTATCAAGACATCCACAGTCCATGCCTTGTGGTCTTCACACATGAGATGTGAATTTTGTAAAGTATGCTTATTTCAGCTCAATTGCCAATTTTTCTTCTAGAGCAAAACTAAAGATACTTAGGCTTGTGACCAGTGGGGAAGCTTTTGTCTTCATCCTAACCAACTGGCTGGCCTGACAATAACAGCGCTTTTCAATGTCATTCTTTTTGGATATCTAGAAAAGATAGGAATCCTGGATTTGTGTTCAGTGAAAAGTACTTAAAGTGAAATCTACCAGATGTACCAATAGTTTCCTGGGTAAAAAATCAAGTACTTTTTTCAGAGGGTTCTCTAGTTTTTCTTTCCTCCACCGAAACATCAACAGGAAGCTGTAAATCATCAAGATTGAACATCTCAGCCCTCAGTCTAGAGCAGCACAGGGGTTAGCAAATAAGATGAATGTGATGTGGAATGAAACCAAAGGGAAGCATTTATAATATTACTGGTTTGTGTGAATATCAGTTGGGAAAGGAATATTTGAGGAAAAAAAATCTAATGAATGAGCTAAAAACCCCAAGTGGTTAGCTGTTGCTGATCCTGGACTAGATGTTATAGAATCAATGATGAAAAATATTTTAATCTTTTTAACATTTTTTTAGCAGGTGTATATGGGTATGCATGTTATTTACATATGTGTATATGTGTATTTATATATATATATGTATTTATATATATATATTTATATATATATTTATATATATATATATATATATATATATATAAAATTTGACACATTGGGGAGGCCAGTATAACATGTAATTGAAGTATTGTGGAAATATGGAATTGATTAAATTAAAATTAGAATGCTTCTGGGTTTTGTACACAAACGTTTATGGCAGCTTTATTTGTGATTGTCAAAAACTGGAAGCAATCCAAACATCTTTCAGCTAGTGATAAAGAAAAGTGGGAAATCCATACAGTGAAATACTAGCCAGCAATAAAAAGAACAAATTAGTGATACCCACAACAACATGAATAAGTCTTAAAAGCATTAGGTTGTGTGAAAAATGCCTTGAGTCAAAAGGCTGCACACTCTACGAATCCATTCATAGAACTTTCTGGAATAGGCAAAGCTGCAGGGATAGAAAATTGATTGGCGATTTCCAGGGATCAGGAGTGGGAGTAGGAGATTGTCCGTAAAGGGGCATGAGAATTTGAGAGGAGGTGTTATATATAGAACACCATAGAACTGTATACTAAAATGAACTTCACTGTATATAAATTATATCTCAATAAAAATAAAATAATGCCTCTGGGCTCAACACAATTCCTTGAAGGAATGCAGCTTTAAATAGCTGAAGTCCCTATCTGAGGCAACCTCATTGGCTAAGTGAGGCCTTATTGAGTTGCTGGCCTACCAGGCCTTAATCGCCTCCATGTGGCCTCAACATACAGCCATGAACATCAGTGAAAGCTGCAGCAATACCCTCCTGAAACAGCAACTTTCTCTCACCTTCCACGTTGAGTTCCCCTCTTACCCACCCAGGCCCAACTGAGCACTTCTTGTCTCCATGTCACAGCTTCTTCCCAGCCTCAACAGGTGAGTGATGCAGTTCAGATGCTGCCCTGGTTTCTGGGCACTTTCCTCCTTGAGACTTCTCTTAGTCTTTGTATTTCAAAAGCACTGGCAGGAGAAACCAATGCTCCACAATTGCAAACATTTCTAGGACCCTGCCAGGCCTTACACTCAGCAATTGTTGCAAAAGATCAGCTTCTTTGCCAGAATAAATCACAGGAAGAAAATAAGAGCAGAGTTAAGGATCAGGTGTACAAGAAAGATGAATTACCAAGGCCACTCAATGAAAAATGTACTAATTAAGACTTAGTGTTAAGTAACAGCCATCAGTTTGAGGTGGAGAGGTAATATTATATCTCAGTACCTTAGACCGTGCTTTTTATATATTCCATTCTCCTTCTAGAATTCCCAGGCAATCATCTTCTTTCTCCTACTCCATACAGAAGCAAAATCAAAGACTGAAAAATGCCCCTGGCCTAGCCATGAGGCAGAACTATTCGAAGGCATGTTTTCATCCTCAACAGTGGCTAGTCCAAATTGAGAGGTGCTGTAAATGGAAAAAATACAAGCTGTATTTTGAAGACTTGGCAAAAACAATGTAAAACATCTCAATTTTATATTGATTTTCATATTGAAATGCTAATATTTTGGTTATATTTAGTTAAAATATTTTAAAAATTAATTTCACCTTTAAAAAATACTTTTTAAGGTGGCTCTAAAAAATTTAAAATTGGCCGGGCACGGTGGATCATGCCTGTAATCCCAACACTTTGGGAGGCTGAGGCAGGCGGATCATCTGAGGTCAAGAGTTCAAGACCAGCTTGACCAACATGGAGAAACCCCGTCTCTACTAAAAATACAAAATTAGCCAGGCGTGGTGGTGCATGCCTGTAATCCCAGCTACTCAGGAAGGCTGAGGCAGGAGAATCGCTTGAACCGGGAGGCGGAGGTTGAGGTGAGTTGAGATTGCACCACTGTGCTCCAGCCTGGGCAACAAGAGAAAAACTTGATCTCAAAAAAAAAAAAAAAAAAAAAAAAAAAAAAAAAATTAAAGCATCCAGGCGCGGTGGTTCATGCCTGTAATCCCAGCACTTTGGGAGGCAGAAATTGGGGAGATTCGTGAACTCAGGAGTTTGAGACCAGCCTGGGACAACATGGAGAAACTCATCTCTACAAAAAATAAAAAAATGAGCTGGGCGTGGTGGCACACAGCTGTGATCCCAGTTACTCTGGGGGCTGAAGTGGGAGGATTACTTGAGCCCGGGAAATGGAAGTTGCAGTGAGCCGAGATTGTACCAATGCACTCCAGCCTGGGTGACAGAGTGAAACCCTGTCTCAAAAAGATAAAAATAAAATAAATTTAAAATTACCTGTGTGACTCACATTGTATTTATGTTGGGCAGCACAGCTCCATAACCTTGGCAAATTACCAAAGTTCAGTTTTCTTCATTAGTAAATGAAAGTTAAGAACTTAACATAGTGTCTGGATCATAGGGGAGTTTCAGAAATGGTTGACATTAATATAATTAACACAAAACTATACATTTAAGTAATCATTTATATGCTGCCCAGGGCATTCAAAAAATGACAAATTATTAAATGCCCATAATATAGAGAAATGAGTTTAGTTAGAGTAGAGCTAGATTATGTAGTCCAATTACCTGGTTTTATAATTCATTAAAAAGCTTATTCCTTCAAGAGGTCTTATGGGCAAGCCTGAGTTATCATCCAAAGAGCATAGTGGTCACAGTGGTTTACATGGATATATGGAATGACTTTATTTGAGGAAGAAAGTCAATTCTCCAGAGTTTGGGCAAATTGGGTGTTGAATGGGTATAGGAATGGTAGGGACCTGCAGCCCACTCCTCTGAACCATCCACATGTTACAAAATCCTGAAAGAGGAAAGCTACAGAAATCTGTGTCCCAAGGAGACTGGTTCTAGATCATGGAGCTTGAAGTCTTCAAGAACCTCATCCCAAAGCTTGGCATAAAAGGTGGAGCTCAAGATGACACAACAAGGAGAAGTACACTGATGGAACCAGACATGCTTCCCCTTTCTCCTGGACAAAATAAATCCAAACATTTTTGTATGATTTCAGGGTAGAAAAAGAAAGTCTCAGCGGCATGTAGTGGTTCACACCTGTAATCTCAGCATTTTCGGAGGCCAAGGCGGTAGGGACACTTGAGGTCAGGAGTTCAAGACCTGCTTGGGCAACAAAGTGAGTCCTCTTCTCTACAAAATACTAAAAAAAAAAAAAAAAAAAAAAAAAAAATAGCTACACTTGGTGGCATGCGCCCATAGTCCCAGATACTCAGGAGGCTGAGGCAGGAGAATCACTTGAGCCCAGGAGATGGAGGCTGCAGTGAGCTCTAATCACACCACTGCATTCCAACCTGGGTAACAGAATGATACCCCATTTAAAAAGAAAAGGAGAAAAATAAAACTACCCCAACTTATCACCTTCCCACCTACCCCCCACCTCCTCCAAGGAATGACATCAAAATGCCCAAGACCAGATATTGTATCAACCCTGACAAGTGGCCGAATTGGGTTAGAAAAATAAAGGAATGTGATATTTCTTGCACCTTAGGTTTTGTACTACAATTCATGGTAAATTCCAACTTATAATTTGGTATACTCATGGGAAATTATTTTGGAATGATATATTTGTAAGTGTTTGGTTGTTGTTTCTTGCAATGGGATAGAAATTAGGAAGGGCTTCAATTACTATTGTGTTACTTTTCCATAGGGTTTGAGAAAAGTGCAAATATGCATTGCTTTTGTAATAAAATAATAATATATTATCATTGGGGAAAAATGATAAACCCACAGAAATAGCTCTTTCTATTTAAGTTGTCAGTAATCCTTCAACAACCTCCCAGACTTGAATAAGAGCCGTTTGTTATTCTCCTGGTGGTTCTAGGACTATGTCTCCAGGTATACTGGAGCTACTGATGAGTCGGTAGCTGCTGCCTATGAAAATTGCCCCTGTCTCTGGCGCCCTCCTAAGTGGCCCCACCCATCAGAGCATTACCTTTTCAAGAGCTAGCCTGAAATGAAGCAGTGGGGCTGTCAGCTTCACAAGCTCTTCCTCAAAGCACAGAAGAAATATGCCTTCACAGGCAGTTGTTCAGGTAGCTCAGGTGCCAGTTTTTGGGTCATCTGTCCAGAAAGTCTTTCCAGGAATTGTCTGAGGAGTAAGCTCCATGTTTCTGCTATATTACACTGTACCTCTGGCCATATCTGCTCAGGACCTGACACCTAACTCAAAGGAAGGCAAACTGATTTTGTCTACCAGGAATTTGTAATTGGAATGAAAAGAGTGGGCCCCAGTGGTTTCAGACATGCAGACTTAGAATTGGAGGCACCAGAGAAAACTTGAAAGCAGAAAAAGAAGACAGCAGCCAGGCAGAGGGAAGCTGAGTGAGAAATAGCAGGGATTGGAATATTAGTCTTTATGGCAAATGGTGCCAAATTCCATTGTTTGCCAAAGGCCCATGGTCTTTGGGTTCTGTGAGGAACCCCTGTGCTTTGTAATAATTTCCTTTATTTTGCTCAAGTGAAGTCTAGTTGTTTTCAGTTGCTTAAAATCAAAAGATCCTTAAAAATGTGGGTAAAATATTCACCTACCCATGGTTTAAGTAATCAAGGAATTCTTACTTGGAAGGGTCTATAAATGGAAACAATTAGTCTCAGCTTTCTCACATGTAATAATTGTATCCTAATACTCTTCTTCCCTGCTGATATTATGAATTTATAGAAAAAAACCTAAGGCTATTAAGGTATTTGCCAGAGATAATGAGCAGTATGATTGTTGTGATGGTCTGACAACTCTGTGTAGACCATTTAGGTCACCCCCTGTCCATAGGCTCCCTGGCCAGCCAGAGTTGATGCTACACTATCCCACCTTAATACATCTCCTACAAAGAATAACAGCATTAGACTTAACAGACTAAAATAAAAATAAATTACACTGTTACTGTCAGGAAACAGAAGGGGGCACCCTAAGAATATTTAGTAGTTGCAGACAGCAGCTCTAACGTCTTTAAATACAATGAATGCTTTCTCTCAACCATGTAAAGCAAAGCACGGTCAATTTTACAAGTAAAATTTTTCTACGGAGCCACATGACTAGGGGACAAAGATTAAGAGTACCTAAGTCAATCTCTGAGAAAAAGGTAAAAATTAAAATGAAGCTTCCTATCTCACGTGACAGATAGTACGATAATAGAAACAAGATATTCCTCCAAACATAACCTAATTTGATTGTCACAATGGTTTAGAGAAAAAGAGTGATCAGAAACTATTGCTTCTATTGACTGGATATGAAGAGAGAGTCAGAGAAGGAAATAATAAAACTTTTATGGAGCAATTTCTATATGCCAAACACATGTTTTATGAACATGATTTTATGTTCTATAACAACCTAAAAAGTAGGTACTCAAAATTTTCCTCAAACCTCCAGTAACTAAGCGATTCTCTCTCCCAGTCATTTTATTTATTTATTTATTTATTTATTTATTTATTATTATTATACTTTAGGTTTTAGGGTACATGTGCGCAATGTGCAGGTTAGTTACATATGTATACATGAGCCATGCTGGTGTGCTGCACTCACTAACTCCCAGTCATTTTTAACTAGCAGTTAATCCAGATGGTTTTCTTAGTATTAATAGACCTGAAATAAACAGGAAAGTCATTTAAGAAATCATTATTAAATTAAGCAGATGGAATAAAAAAGGAGGCAGGAAAGATGAAGGTAAAATAAGGAATAATATGGGGAAGGTTAGAGGAAATGGAGGAAGGAGGGGTGACATGGTTTGGCTGTTTACCCACCCAAATCTCACCTTGAATTGTAATAATCACCACGTGTCAAGGGCAGGGCTAGGTGAAGATAACTGAATCATGGGGACGGTTTCCCCATACTATTCTCATTGTAGTGAATAAGTCTCACAAGATCTGATGGTTTTATAAATAGGAGTTCCCCTCCACAAACTGTTTTGCCTGCCTCCATGTAAGATGTCCCTTTGCTCTTCCTTAGTCTTCCGCCATGATTGTGAGGCCTCCCCAACCATGTGGAACTGTGAGTCCATTAAAGCTCTTTCCTTCATAAACTATCCAGTATCAGGTATGTATTTCTTAGCAGTGTGAGAACAGACTAATGCAAGGAGGGGAAGGGAGGAATGGAGAAGAATGAGCGGACAGAGCAGAGCATCAAAGAAAAAGGGATTGGAAGCAGAGGAGTAGGATTGGAAAAAAACAAACAAACAAACAAAAAAAACTCCTGAGCTGTCTTTAAAAAACCCTTCATGAATCGGAGTGACCAACCTTTTCTCTGTTTTTATACACTCCAACAGTCCAAATATACTTATTTCAGAAGCCGCAAAATGGCATCAGACAATGTCAACATAGGCTACAATATCCACTTCTAGGAGTGAATGTTTAGGAGGGAAGCAAATGCTGCTATGAGATAGGAGAACAATCAAAGGAGGGATATTGACTTAGCAAGCTCTGAAACCAGCCTTCACTGAAAGGTTTTACTGTCTCCAGCTGTTCATTAGTTAATGAATATGAAATATTGACTCACGGGTGGCCCCACAGGTAGTTAGGAAAGCAATCTCGTTTCAAACCTGTCAATTGCACAGAGACAGACGGGAGGGTGGGTGGGTGGGGGAGGGAGATGGCCCTTTATCCCTTCCTTTACTTTCAACCACAGCCTTAAAGTAGATTTTTAGATCTAGATTCTTCCCCCTACTAGGTGGGCAGGTCCTGAAATAAAGACAAGGTGGGTTGGGGGGTGAGGGCATCTGTTTCCCTGCTTTCTAAACACTTCAGAACAGGAATAAATTTAATCCCAAGGTTTGCTAACCGTGGTAGATAAAATATTTTTTAAATGAACTCATGAATTTATTTTAAAGTATATTTGGAGAAAAATTAACTTGCACATAAAGCCCTCAATTTTGCAAATATTAGAATGAAGCCAAAAGAGACATTTCTATTTTTAAAAGTAAAATAGATATGTGAAAATTAAAAGAAGACAAAAGCATGCAGAAATAACTATAAATATTGAGGCTAGAGTATGAATGGCTGAAGTTTGAGAAACTATGATTTAGGATATAGCACAGTTAAGCCAAGTAATCACGCTTGATAAAAAATAATGGGTGAATGGATGAGTAGATTAATGGTTGGTTGAGTGAGTGTGTAGATAAATTAGGAGTGTTGAAGTAATGAGGGAATGGGTAGATGAATATATTGGCAGGTGTGTAGATGAATTGAAAGTGTTGAATAGATGGATGCGTATATGAATGGATGGTTGAATAAATGGATGATTGGACAATTAAATGGTGAAATGTGTCATAAATCAGGAGTGTCCATGTGAGATGTACCCTTAGGTTAATTATTTGCTAGTGCAAACTGGGTGCCATTGGGTTGAAGGAAAATGAAAGTAGAAATGAGCCTGTCTGGTTCTCAGCTAGTGCACCTCAATAGTAGGTATAGGGAAATCTCTTCACAGGTGAGCTGGCAACCTATGATTAACTGAAAAGTTTGTTTTGCCAATGATCTTAGGATTTCAGCAAAATTGTTAAGAGTGCTGCTTGTGGAGTTATATTTTCCATGTTAAAGTTCCAGTTCTTCTATTTACTTGCTGTTGACCTTGGGCAAGTTGCCTTACCTACTCATCCTCAGTGCCCTCAGTTGCAGAATGAGACCAATCAGAACCTGCTCTGAAAGGTAATAGAAAGATATTTGCATGTTTTAAGTTTCACTTGTCAGTTTGAATCTTTCAATTTCAGATTAGCATTATTATTCTGTTATTTTTACATTTTAATAATGAAGTTATTTTTAACTCTAATCACTTTTTAATGAACTGTTCAATTGAATCATGAACTCCAAAGTATAATATTAAGTTTTTTAAATAGTTGTCTGATAAAAAACTTGTTTTGACTTCCATACTTGTTTAAAAACATTTTTTTTAGGCAGGCTCTAAAAAAAAAAAAAAAAATTTTTTTTTTAGGCAGGCTCTAAAATTGTTACCAGTCACCCCTTCTTGTACTCATGCCTTTGTATAATCCCTTTTCCTCGGATATAGGTTGGACTCAGTGACTCAGATCTAATGAGATGTCACTTCCATGATTAGATTATCAAAAGATTCTGGTTTGCTTCTTGTGCATGTGTTCGTTCTCTCTCTCTCTCTCTTTATCTCTCTCTTTCTCTCTCCCTCCCTCCCTCTTTCTCCCTCTCTTTTTAGTTCTTAGAGTCCTTGCTCTTAGGAAAGTAAGTTGCCATGTCCTTGAGCAGCCCTGTGGAGAGGTTCACATGGCAAGAAACTGTTATCGCTAGCCAAGAGCCCATAGGACTGAAGACTATCAAAGTGAGTGAGATTGTGGAAATGGACCCTTCCCCAGTCAATAAACTGGGAAAAGTCAAACAACCACAAAATAATTAAAATGACAGAAGTAAATCCTTGCCTATCAATAATGTCTAATGTAAACCATTTAAATTCTCCAAATAAAAGATATAGACTGGCTGAATGGATTTTTTTTAAGACCCAACTATATGTTGCCTGCAAGAAACCCACTTCACCTATAAAGACACACCTAGATTAAAAGTGAAAGGATGCAAAATTATATTCCATGTAAACAGAAACCAAAAGCAAGCAGGAGTAGCTATATCAGACAAAATAGATTTTAAGTAAAAATAAAAAGGTAAAAGGAGACAAATAGGATTATTATATAATGATAAAGGTATCAATTCAGCAAAAGGGTAGAACAATTGCTAATTTTGTGTACCCAATGGAACACCTATATATACAAAGCAAATATTATTAGAGCTAAAGAGATTGCAATACAGTAATTGTTGGGGACTTTAACACCCTACTCATAGCATTGGACAGATCATCTAGACAGAAAATAAACAAGAAGCATCAGACAAACCACACCATAGACCAAATGGACCTAACATTTACAGAACATTTCATCCAACAGCTACAGAATACACATTCTTCTCAGTGGCAGATGGAACATTCTCCATGAGAGACCATGTGGTAGGCTCCCAAGTGAGTCTCCACAAATTTTAAAATATTGAAATCATATCAAGTACCTTCTCAGACCAAAATAGAATAAAAGTAGAAGTCATTAACAAGAGGAGCTTTGAAAACTGAACAAATACATGGAAATTAAACAACATGCTCCTGAACAATCAATGGTCAATGAAGAAATTAAGAAAATGTTTAAAAATTTATAGAAACAAATAAGAAAAACACAATATACCAAAATCTAAAAGCAGTGCCAATGGGAAATTTTATAGCAATAAACATATAAATCAAAAAAGTAGATTTCAAACAAACAACTTGATGGTGCACCTCAAGGAACTAGAAAAGGAAGAATAAAACAAACCTGAAATTAGTAGAAGAAAAGCAATAATAAAGATCAGAGCAGAAATAAATGAAACGGAGACAAACACACACACACACACACACACACACACACAAAGATCAACAAAATGAAAGTTTTTTTAAAGAGAAACAAAACCAAGAAACTATTAGGTAGACTAAGAAAAAAAGTGAGAAGAACCGAATAAAATCAGAAACAAAAAAAAAGGAGACATTACAACTGGTGCTACAAAAATACAAAGGATTTTTAGAGATTTCTATGAACAACACTATGCCAACAAATTGGGAAATATAAAGGAAATGAATAAATTCCTGGACACAAATAAGCAATCAAGACTGAACCAAGTAAAAATAGAAAACCTGAACAAACTAATAATGAGTAACAAGATTGAATCAATAATAAAAGTTTCCCCAAAAAGAAAATCCCAGGACAGGATCACAGCTGAATTCATTTAAACTTTTAAAGAAGAATTTAAACCAATTATTCTCAAACTGTTCTAAAAATATAAAATATAAGATCTTGCCCTTCTAGCCTTTCTCAAAAGAAAATAGAAGAGGAGGGAATTCTTCCTAACTCATTCTATGAGGCCAGCATTAGCATTATCCTGATTGCAAAACAAGATAAAGACACAGAAAAAAAAAGAAAAGAAAACTATAGGTCAATATCCCTTATGAATATAGATGCAAAAATTATTAATAAAATACTTACAAACCAAATCTAACACATCAAAAAGATAATACCCTATACTCAAGCGGTATTTATCCCGGGGATGCAAGGCTGGTTCATCATATGCTAGTCAAAAAACTTGATACATCATATCAACTGAATAAAAGAACAAAAACCAAATGATCATTTCAATAGATGCAGAGAAAGCATTTGATAAAATTCAACAGCGCTTTGTGATAAAAACTCTTAACAAATTAGGTATACAAAGAACATTTTCAGCATGTTGAAGGTCCAAAATGACAAGTCCACAGCTAACATCATAGTGAACAAGGAAAAGATAAAAGCTTTCCCTCTAAGATCCAGAACAAGACGCCCCATTCTTATTACATAGTACTTATACATAGTATTGGAAGTCCTAGTGAGAGCAATAAGACAAGAGAACAAAATAAAAGGCATCCAAACTGAGAAAGAGGAAGTCAAATTGTCCTTCTTTGCAGAAAATATGATCTTATATACAGAAAAACCTAAAGACTCAACCAAAAAAATTATCAGAACTGATAAATGCATTCAGTAAAGTTGCAAGACACAAAATAAACACACAAAATCAGTAGCATTTCTATATTCCAATAAAGAACTAGATGAAATAGATATTAAGAAAGCAATCCAATTTACAATAGCTACAGAAAATTAAATACATAGGAATAAATTTAACCAATGAATGGAAAAACTTCCACAATGAAAACTACAAAAAACTGAGTAAAGAAATTGACTAAGACACAAAAAATGGAAAGACATCTCATTTTTGTAGACTGGAAGAATTAATATTGTTAAGATGAATGTACTACCCATAGCAGTCTACAGACTCAGTGAAATCACTATCAAAATACCAATTACATTCTTTACAGAAATGAAAATACAATTCTAAAATCTGTATGGAACCACAAAAGACCCTGAATAGCCAAAGCAATACTGAACATAAAGAACAAAGCTGAAGGCATCACACTACCTGACTTCAAAATATACTACCAAGAAATAATAATCAAAACAATGTGCTATGGGTATAAAAATAGACACATGTACCACTGTAACAGAATGGAGAACCTATCAATAAATCCACTCATTTTTAGTCAACTGATTTTTGGAAAAGGTGCCAAGATTATACACTGGGGAAAGGATCACCCCTTCAGTAAATGGTTCTGGTAGAACTGGATATCTATATGAAGAAGAATGGAACTAGACCCTTACATCTTGCTATAGACAAAAGTCTACTCATAATGGATTAAAGACTTAAATGCAACACACAAACTATAAAACTACTGGTAGAAAACCTAGAGGAAATGTTTCAAGATATTGATCTAGGCAGGATTTTATGAAAAAGACCTCAAAAGCACAGGCAACAAAAACAAAACTGGACAAATGGGACTACAACAAAGGAAAAAAGTTCTACTTAGCAAAGGAAACAATAAACAGCATGAGGAGATAACCTGTGGAAGAATGGGAGAAAATATTTGCAGACTATTCATTTGATGAAAGCACTAATATCTAGAATATATACAAGGAACTCAACAGCAAAACAAATAAAACAAATAATTTGATTTTAAAATGGACTAATAACCTGAATAGATATTTCCCAAAAGAATACATACAAATGACCAACAAGCATACGAAAAAAATGTTCAACATTACTAATCATCATGGAAATGCACATAAAAACCATAATTTGATATCATCTCACCCCCATTAGAATGGTTACTATAAAAAAGAAAGATAAAACAATGCCGGTGAGAAAATTGAATAAAGGAAACCCTTATACAACATTGGTGGGTATGAATTAGTATAACCACTATGGAAAATAGCATGGAGCTTCCTCAAAACACTAAAAATAGAATTACCATATGATCCTACAATCTCACGACTGAGTATTTATACAAAGTAAATGAATCAGTACATTGAAGCAGTGTTTGTACTCTCATGTTTATTGTAGCACCATTCACAATAGCCAAGATATGAAATCGACCTAAGTGTCTACCAAGAGATGAATTAATCAAGAATATATGGTATATATACAGAATGGAATACTATTCAGCCATTAAAAAAGAATGAAATCCTGCCATTCACAACAACATAAATGAGCCTGGAGGACATTATATTAAGTGACATAAGTCAGGCCCAGATAGATAAATACCACATTGTCATTTATAGGTGGTTGCCAAAAAGTTGAGTGGATAGGAGTAGAGAGTAGAATTATGTCTATGAGTGGCTAAGAAATGTAGTGGGGAGGGAGGATAGAGACAGGTTGGTTAATCGGTTCAAAATTATAGCTAGATACAAGGAATATGTTCTAGATTCCATAGCACTGTAGGGTGACTATAGTTAATAATTTATTTTATATTTTCTGCTAGAAGAAGATTTTGAATGTTTCTAACAGAAAGAAATGTTAAATATTTATGGTGATAATATGTTATTACCCTGATCTTTACACATTATATATGTATCAAAATATCACTCTATATCTCATAATCTCATATATCCCCTCCCTGTGCCCATATGTTCTCATTGTTCAACTTCCACTTATGAGTGAGAACATGCAGTGTTTGGTTTTCCGTTCCTGTGTTAGTTTGCTGAGAATTATGGTTTCCAGCTTCATCCATGTCCCTGCAGAGGACATGAACTCATTCTTTCTTATGGCTGCATAGTATTCTGTGGTGTGTATTTGCCACATATTCTTTATCCAGTCTAACATTGATGGACATTTGGGTTAGTTCCAAATCTTTGCTAATGTGAATAGTGCTGCAATAAACATACGTGTGCATGGGTCTTTATAGTAGAATGATTTATAATCCTTTGGGTATATACCCAGTAATGGGATTGCTGGGTTAAATGGTATTTCTGGTTCTAGTTCCTTGAGGAATCACCACACTGTCTTCCACAATAGTTGAACTAATTTACGCTCCCACCAACAGTGTAAAAGCATTCCTATTTCTGCACATTCTCTTCAGCCTCTGTTGTTTCCTGACTTTTTAATGATTGCCATTCTAACTGGCGTGAGATGGTATCTCATTGTGGTTTTGATTTGCATTTCTCTAATGACCAGTGATGATGAGCTTTTTTTCATGTGTTTGTTGGCCGCATAAATGTCTTTTTTTGAGAAGTGTCTCTTCATATTCTTTGCCCACTTTTTGATGGAGCTGTTTTTTTTTTTCTTGCAAATGTGTTTAAGTTCCTTGTAGATTGTGGATATTAGCCCTTTGTTAGAGGGATAGATTGCAAAAATTTCTCCCATTCTGTAGGTTGCCTGTTCACTCTGATGATAGTTTCTTTTGCTGTGCAGAAGCTCTTTAGTTTGATTAGATCACATTTGTCAATTTTGGCTTTTGTTGCTATTGCTTTTGGTGTTTTAGTCATGAAGTCTTTGCCCATGCCTATGTCCTGAATGGTATTGCCTAGGTTTTCTTCCAGTGTTTTTATGGTTTTAGGTCTCATGTTTAAATCTTTAATCCATCTTGAGTTAATTTTTGTATAAGGTGTAAGGAAGTGGTCTAGTTTCAGTTTTCTGCATATGGCTAGCTAGTTTTCCTAACACCATTTATTAAACAGGGAATCCTTTTCCCATTGCTTGTTTTTGTCAGGTTTGTCAAAAATCAGATGGTTGTAGATGTGTGGTGTTATTTCTGAGGCCTCTGTTCTGTTCCATTGGTCTAATATCTGTTTTGGTACAGGTACCATGCTGTTTTGATTACTGTAGCCTTGTAGTATAGTTTGAAGTCAGGTAGTGTGATGCCTCCAGCTTTGTTCTTTTTGCTTAGGATTGTCTGGGCTATGTAGGCTCTGTGTTGGTTCCATGTGAAATTTAAAGTAGTTTTTTTTCTAATAGAAAGAGAGGAAGTCAAATTATCTCTGTTTGCAGATGACATGATTGTATATTTAGAAAACCCCATCATCTCAGTGCAAAGACTCCTTAAGCTGATAAACAACTTCAACAAAGTCTCAGGATACAAAATCAATGTGCAAAAATCACAAGCATTCCTATACACGAACAATAGACAGACAAACAGCCAAATCATAAGCAAACTCCCATTCACAATTGCTACAAAGAGAATAAAATGCCTAGGAATACAATTTACAAGGGATGTGAAGGACCTCTTCAAGAAGAACTACAAACCACTGCTCAAGGAAATAAGAGAGAACACAAACAAATGGAAAAACATTCCATGCTCTTGAATAGGAAGAATCGATATCGTGAAAATGGCCATACAGCGCAAAGTAATTTACAGATTCAATGCTATTCACATCAAGCTACCATTGACTTTCTTCACAGATCTTCTTAATTTCAGAAACTTAACCAAGGCTTTAGTCTTAAAAGTCTAGCCTTTTCATTTGTTTTAACTTCTAAAGTAAACATCACAAGAAAAAATTAATTTCAAGTTTTCATAGAGGTAGGAAAAAGTGGGGAGAATCTGTTTTCCTTCTTACTTAACCCTTCTTCTCTCAGGCATGATGCTGGAGCTAAATAGAGACAATATGTTTCAAATTGCCAATCACATTAGTCTCTGTGTGGGCTCCTTAAAACATGCAAATGGTTCTGAAAAAAAAATGTCTCTCATTCTACAAAGATAAATGAAGGCACACATCACCATCAATTGCAATGTAAGTCAAAGGAAGACAGGAAGCATTGATAAACGAGGAAACTTTGCCTTTCCTCATAGACAAACATCCTGTAAGGAAACACAAGTATTGATGGATTACATTGGCCTCCTGACTGTATGCACACTGTAGCCTTCACTGCAACCTATCTTCCCTAGCACTGCCAGACAAATATTCCTTCTAAGCATTGTTCACTTCACTTCTAAGCTCAAACACCTTCAATGACTTTCTATTAAGTAAATGATAAAGCCCTCTCTTTTCACCTCAGATTTCAAGGCACCAATCAGTGTTGCCAACCTTATTTCCCAGAACTTCTCAACCTGTTTCTTATATCCAGGCAAGGTCAACTACAAGAGATTCTTATTACTGAGTATTTATTATCAGAAATTGTCTGATAATAATGAGTCCTTTCTGATAACAATAAAAGTGATCATACTGCAAAAAGAAGTCAAAGCTATAACTGTCGATAAAGATTTACCAATGAAGAAAACATTTATAACTTAGGACCTCCTCTAACATCTCTGCACATTGAGTCAATCTCTTGGTTTCTCCATGATTGTTTCTCCATGATTATCAGTTCCTTCAGCTTTTCACAATACAGGGTTCATACAATATGAACTGATTGCAAATGGAATTGTCAGCATTGCAAAAGATGTGACATTTTATGAGGTTGATAAAAGTGGTGTAGAAGAAATTATTGTAGCTTTTAAAATATTTTTGTAAGTGTCATCACTTCGTGGTGATCCATTAAAGTCAAGTAAGAAGTGAAAAGAGGTCATCTCATGTTACTGCACAATTGTATCAAAAGTATTTTACTCACATGGGTGCATGCACACAGACAAACACACACACAAACACACACACACACCACCCTTGATTCATTGTTTAAGATTAGGTTGATGCAAAAGTAATTGCATTTTTACCATTACTTTTAATGGCAAAAGACAATTACTTTTGCCCCAGCCTAATAACATATAGTGATGATTATAACTGAGAAGTAGTAAAATATAATTTAAACTTATTTTTGTTTTTGTTTTATTTTGAGATAAATTTTCAATTAAATTTCATTTCATTACTTACTATGAAATTTTAGTCCCCATTTAAGTGAATTCTCTTTAATGAGATAGCACTTTTCTTTGGTCCTTGTTTATGTCTCAAAATATTCTGTACTTTTCTGCTTATTTGCACATCCTCCTGTTGTGATTCTCCTTGTCCTTCCAGGTGCAGTTCAAATTCCACTTCTTCTAAATATTTTTCATCACCTTCTTTAATAAAAAGGGATTAATGTTTCTTTCCCCTCAAAATTTATACGTTAAAACCAAATCCAAAGATAATGGTATTTGGAAGTTGGGCCTTTGGGAGGTGATTGGGTCATGAGGGTGGAGTCCTCATGAATGGGATTAGTGCCTTTATAAAAGGGACCCCAGTGAGCTTCCTCACCACTTCTGCCATATGAAGATGCAGCAAAAAGGTGTTGTTTATGAACCAGCAAGCAAGCTCTCACCAGACACCAAATCTGCCAGTGCCTTAATCTTGGACTTCCCAGCCTCCAGAAGCATAAGAAATAAATTTCTGTTGTTTATAAGCCACCCAGTCTGAGGTATTTTGGTATAGCAGCCTGAATAGTCTCAGCTAAACCTCTTCATGACCAACCTGTGAAAGTCAAGTATAAAGTGAAAGAGGTCATCTCATGTTACCATAAAATTGTATCAAAAGAGTTTCTCTCTCTGTCTGTCTCACATGTACACACACACACACACCCCACCTTTGATTCATGTGCTTTAATGTTTAGAATATACCTGTGATTATAACTGAAAAGTTGTAAAACATAAACTTTAAAAAAAGTTTTTGTTTTATTTATGAGATAAATTTCCAACCAGATTTTTCTGCATTACCTACTATGAAATTTTGGTCCTTGCTTTAAGTGGATTCCCTTTAATGAGATAGCAGTTTCCTTTGGTCCTTGTATACCTCTCAAAATATTCTGTTCTACTCCATTCCTGCTGATTTGCACATCTTCCTTTGTGACTTTCCTTATCCTTCCAGGTGCAGCTCAAATACCACTTCCTGTGAAAATTATTCTCAACCTTCTCTAGCGAAAAGGAATATTTTTCCTCCAAAGATGTGGCAGATTTTGTTTGTAGCAACTATGAAACATTTCAGATAAGCAGCCTTGAGGAATAGCTGCTTGAGTACATAGGCTAGACAGGGAAGATTCTATATAGTTCCCATTCATTCATTCAGCTAATATTTGTTGAGATTTTTAGGTATGAATTAATGTTCTAGGATCAGTGGGGAGACAATGTTGCCACTGTAAACCATGTTTATATTGAATTCTATTTATTGAACAAAGAGCAAACAAGAAAATGAAGATTTACATTTCCTTTCTATGGACTCTCCAAAAAGGAAAGTAAAAATTACAAAGTTTTATGTTACTTAAATAAGGGGAGATGTATTACTTTCCATGTGGACCTCTGTGCAAAAGGAGTAGGTTTCACATGGGAGATGATGGCTCCCCCTTGCAGGCGACTAGCACTCTGGATGGCTCTCTCTGCCTCCCTCTTGTCTTACTTCTGCTGTGCAATTGTTGATGATCCGCTGCTCAACCACTGTGGCTAAAAAAAGAACCAGGCAGCTGGTACTCTGATGAGGTGATGTCAAATGGAGCTACAGACCCTGTCCCTGGTGAATCTCAAAATTTGTTTGGGTTATTATCTATAAAATCGGAAATCTGTTTCTCAGAGTCACATTGGCCAATAATTCACAAGCTGGTCCAAGCCTGTGTCCGCACTTCTTCAAGGATAGAGAAGTTGGCTCTTAGCTGGAATCTCTGCAACACTGATTAATGTTACATGTCAACCCTTGTAGAGAAGCCAGAGTTAAAAATACCATAGCCTGGTGCAGTGGCTCATGCCTATCATCCTGGCACTTAGAGAGGCAGAGGAGGGAGAATAGTTTGAGCCTAGGAGTTCAAGACAGGTCTGGGCAACATAGTGAGACCCTGTTCTCCACAAAAAGGGAAAAAGAAGCCAAAAATCACCCCCACAAGTTTGAAAAATACCAAGAAACAGAGAGTTTAGTGGTCATCAACCAGACACTCAATGACTGTTGAGGCTAAGCATGTCACAAAAATGCTTCAAGTGGCCTGGGGTTAGTAGTGAGGACTGTGATGGGATGGGCTGGAGACTGCACACCTCCTTTAAAGGGATTTAAATTCAATTTTTTTGTAAATATTGCATGTGATTACCATAATACATTTTGGGCTTGATGTGGCATAGGGATGCCAGTTTGCAAGTCTTCATTTAGGGGAGCAATGAATCTCCACTTTACAACAATTTCCAGTTTATTTCATTCATTCATATTGCTGTTGAGCCATCTTTCCAATATTTCTTTGTACTAATATGAGTGCAATTGTTCCTTATGACAAAGATCCAATTATTCTATTGAAGCAAAGGGCAAAGTGGATATGTTATCCTGGAGTTTGAAATGTTGAATTCCAAGCTTGTTTGTGCACTTGGGACCAGTTTGCGGACTATGAAATGACTCTTGTAAATCTAACATCGTAGGGAATTTGTAAATCAATGTGGCTGTAACTCTAATGGCACGCTAAGGCCTGAAACTTAGCTGGACTCCCCAGGACATGTCTTTAGCTGCCTTTGAGGAGGGGACTATTAAGAAGATAAGCCTGGCTCATTTTCTAGCTCTTATCCATGATAAGGGGGGCTTCTAAAGTGGGAGGGCTTTGGTAAAACTCCACTCCTCTTTTCCAGGATATAAGTTTGATGAAAATTTAAGCAGTTATTCACTGAAGGGCTCCAGATACTGTTTCAAAGCTCTACTGATAGGGCAGGATAGTGGAATGAGAAAAGAAATACTCAATGCTATGACCTAATTACACCCCTTCCTTGTACTACACAAGGGGTGAGTTCTCACTGTTAAATGTCTTTAATCAGGTTCCCAAACTTGGCTGCATATTGGAGTCATCTAGGGAACTTTAAAAAAACATACCTGATGACTGGGTTTTAACTCCCAGAGATTATGATTTAATGGGCTTGATAGAGACACAGCATCAGAATGTTTAAGATTATTTCTTTTTTTTTAATATGTATATATTTTTATTATACTTTAAGTTCTAGGGTACATGTGTACAACGTGCAGGTTTGTTACATATGTATACATGTACCATGTCGGTGTGCTGCACCCATTAACTCGTCATTTACATTAGGTGTATCTCCTAATGCTATCCCTCCCTGCTCCCCCCACCCCACAACAGGCCCCCGTATGTGATGTTCCCCTTCCTGTGTCAAAGTGTTCTCATTGTTCAACCAAACACCGCATGTTCTCACTCATAGGTGGGAACTGAACAGAATGTTTAAGATTATTTCAAGGTGCAGATAAGATTGAGAACAACTAGCCTAGATCTTTAGATGTGTGTGTATGATAGAATGGTGGTGGGGTGGGGGAGGTCTCTGTAAATGCTCCATCTATCCCGTAATTCATTTTTTCCCCTTATTTCCCAATGTGTTTTCTTTGACTCTTTTGCATTTTCTTTCTGGTTCATGTCCCGTCATCCCACATAGATAAATAAAATCCGGCTTCTTTTTTAGAGCTTTCTATTATATGTAGCAAATTCAACAGCTTTAGGCATCCCTTGAGTGTTAAAGCTTTTGCCTCAGGATTAGACTGTGCAACATTTTCTCCCTTGCCACTAAATATTTGTCATAAGTGTAACTGTAATGACTGTAATATGTGACCATGTGTATACATTATCATTTATTAAAACAGTTCCTTACAGTTATACATTTTGGTTATTTTCCATTTTGTGATATTGTAAATGAAATTACTACATTTAAATACTCATATGTGTCCACTTCTCTGATTATTTCTTTAGAGGACTTACCTAGCAGTGAAAATTATTGGTGCAAAGATAAATATTTTTCAGGCCCTTGGCACATATGGCCAAGCCACTTTTCACAGCAGCTACAATGATTTACGAAACCAACTGGGATAATATAGTTAATTATCTCTAAGTTGCTGTGATGGGTGCATTTCAATTTTCTGGTATAATTTAAACAGACTTCGATTAAGGCCTGTGTTGTAGGCTGTAACTTTCAATAGAAAGTATCAAACATGCTGTAATAATAATAATTATTTATTGTATATTCCAACAAGAGCTGTATTTTTATTACATCACTCTACCCTTCAAGTCTGTAAATGCCTTAATTTATTTTCATCTTGTGTAATTTTCTTTACAACTATGACAAGCTAGAATATACTTGTACATTATGAACCAGGTCTGTGGACATACTGCAGAAGAATCATCTGAGCAAGACAGGTTTCTGGATTCCTTCCATAGGAGACTCACATTTATTAGATTTGATCTAGAGTCTGAGAATCTGTATTTTAGCAGAGGTTGCCCAGATGAGTCCAGTCTGTGGTCAGGCCTGGGTACCACTGTAATGTGTAATTATGAGACTGTCTTTATGACTCTCATGTACACACCTATCAGCATCTTTCTTAAACTTTACATCTCTGATTTGTAGCCAACAATTCGAGATTTGACCATAGAACTCCTAAAATGAAAATGAATTGCTGTAGCATCAAATGCTTATAAAACATAATTCATAATAATATTAAAATGTTCTTGCAGATAAAGTAATTGTGGCAAGAAACTATTATCATTTGCTCATTCTGTTAATATATAGTAAATGTTAAGTGACATCACAAATATGTTAAAATGTAAAGCAACATAACATAACAGAGATCAGTAGGATGGGATACCAGTCTAGAGTGAGCTAGGAAGTATGTCTCAAGCATCAATTTACAGATTAATATCATGCATTGGTGAATTGGGTGCAGCCTCTCATGACTTTTTTTTTTTTTTTTTTGCTGTTCTTGGAAATAGCCTAACATTTTGCATGTCAGTTTCCTCTATTTCTTATGAAATATATATGCTTATATGTGTGCATGCATGCATATTAGAAAAACTTAGAAGGAAATAATTCTATAGATTTATTTTTTAAATTTTATTTTTAATTGTGAGTTGACAAATTATGGTTGTACATACTTGTAGAATGCAAAGTAATGTTACAATTTATGAATACAACATGAAAAAGTTGAACCAAGATAACATATTCATCATCTCAAATATTTATCAATTTTATGGTGAGAACATCTAAAATTTATTCTCCTACCAATTTTGAAATGAACAATACATTATTCTTTACTATATTCACTACACTGTACAATATTGAAGAAAAAATTATTCTTCCTGTCTGAGATTTTGTACCCTTTGACCATCATCTTTCCACTTCTATTCTGTTCCATTGGTTGATGAGTCTATTTTCATGCTAGTGCCATGGTCTTTTAATTACTACTGCTTTGTAGTATAGTTTGAAATCATGCAGTGTGATGCCTCCAGCTTTGTTATTTTTGCTCATAACTGCATTGGCTATTTGGGGTCTTTGTGATTCCATATGAAATTTGGAATTGTTTTTTCTATTTCTGTCAAAAAATTAACTTTGATATTTTGATAGAAATTACATTGAATCTGTAGTTAGCTTTATGTAGTATGGAAATTTTAAAATATTACTTTTTCTAACCCAAGAACACAAGATAATCTTTCTATTTAATTGTATTTTCTTCAGATCTTTCATTAACATTTATAGTTTTCAGGGCATAGGTCTTTCACTTCCTTATTTAAATTTATTCCTAAATAATTTATTTTTCTAGCTACTGTAAATGGGATTGTTCTTTTGATTTCTTTTTCAGATAGTTCATTGATGGTGTATAGAAACTACTGATTTTTGTGTGTTTATTTTTTTAATCTTACAACTTTACTGTATTCATTTCTTAATTCTAGGAGTTTCTTGGTAGAATATTTAGGGCTTTTAATGTATAAGATTATATTGTGGCAAAGAGTGACAGTTTCACTTCTTTTTTTTTTTCTGTTTGCATGCATTTTACTTTTTTTCCTTTTGCCCAGTTAGTCTGGCAAAGCCTTCCAATACAACGTCAAATAGAAGTGGTGCAACTGACTGTCCTTGTCTTGTTATGGATTATGGAAGAAAGGATTTTAATTTTTCACCATTAAGTATAATGTTAGCATAGAACTTATTATATATGACCTTTATTGTGTTGATGTACACTTCTTCTACACCTGATTTGTTGAGTGCTTTTCTCATGAAAAGATGTTGAATTTTACCAAATGCTTTCTCTGCATCTAATGAGATGACCGTATGTTTTTGTTTTTCATTTTGTTAGTGTGATGTACCACATTTCTTGATTTGTGTATGTTGAACCATCCTTGCCTTTCAGGGATAAATCCCACATAATCATGGTGAATGATCCTTTTAATGTGTTGTTGAATTCTGTTTCCTAGTATTTTGCTTAGGATTTTAGCATCTGTATTCATAAGGGATACTGAGCAGTAGTTTTCTTTCTTGTTATGTCTTTGTTTGGCCTTGATATCAGGATAATGCTGGCCTTAGAGTTTAGTAGTGTTCTCTCCTCCTCGATATTTTGGAAAAGTCTGTGAAGGATTGGTATTAGTTCTTTCAATGTTTGGTAGAATTCAGCCATGAAGTCATTAAGTCCTGGGCTTTTCATTGTTGAAAGTCTTTTTATTACTGATTCAATCTCATTACCCATTGTTGGTCTGTTCAGATTTTCTATTTCTTCATGATTCAGTCTTTCTGGGTTGTGTGTATCTAGGAATTTTTCCGTATTTTCTAGGTTATCCAATGTCTTGGTATATAATTGTTTATAATAGTCTCTAATGATTCTTTGTACTTCTTTGGTATCAGCTTTAATGTATTCACTTTCATTTCTGATTTTTTTTTTTTTGATATGGAGGCTTATTCTGTCACTCAGCCTGGAGTGCAGTGGTGTGATCTCGGCTTACTGCAACCTCCGCCTTCCAGGCTCAAGTGATCCTCCTACCTCACAAGCCTCCTGAATAGCTGGGACCACAGATGTGCACCACCATGCTCTGGCTAATTTTTTGTAGTTTTTGGTAGAGCATTTCTGATTTTATATATTTGAATCATTTCTCTTTTTTTCCTCAGTCTAGCTAAAAGTTTGTCAATTTTGTTTATATTTTCAGAAAAAAATTAAATTTAAATTTATTGATGTTTTGTATTGTTTCTCTAATCTCTATTTCATTTATTTCTGCTCTGAACTGGGTTATCTTTTTTCTGCTTCTGACATTGAGCTTACTTTGTTCCTCTTTTTCTATTTCAGTGAGATATAATATTATTTGAGGTTTTTTTTTGCATATACTTCGTTTCTGTCTTCCTCTCTTGCTGTCTTCCAAAGTGGTTTGAGGACTATTATATGCTTTGAATTGTTTCTATTTTCATTTTGTGCATCTATTATGCATTTTTGCTTTGTGGTTACTGTGAGTCTTACAGAAAACATCCTATACTGATACTACTTAATATCAACCAGATAACAACTTAGCTTCGATTGCATATAACTCTATACTTTTATTCCCTTCCTCCATGTTATGTTTTGGATATCAGAATTTACACCATTTTATAATATGTATCCCTTGACAATTTATTTTAGCTATAGCTGTTGTTAGTAGTTCTGTCTTTTAACCTTTGTACTAGGGATAACATTGCTTCATAAACTGCTATTATGAATTTTCTGCCTTCATCACTTTTATTTTATTAAATAACAGCCTTTTATTTCAGCTTATAGGACTCCTTTTAGAAACTTCTGCAAGGCAGTCCTAGTAGTGACAAACTTCTTTGGCTTTTGTTTATCTGGGAAAGTTTTTATTTTTCCCTCATTTCAGAAAGAGTAATTGGCTGGGTAGAGTATTCTTAGTTGGTAGGTGTATTTTTTCTTTCAGCACTCTGAATATTGCATTCCATTCCCTCCTGGCTTTAAGACTTCTACTGAGAAATCCGCTGATAATTATATTGGAATCCTTTTGTATGTGATGTGTTTCTTACGTTTTGCTGCTCTAATAATTTTTTCTTTGTCTTTATTTTTAACAGTTTGATCATTATGTGTCTTTGTGAACATTTTGGGTTGAGTGTGATTGGAGACTTTCAAACTTCCTGTGGCTGGATGTTGGCATCTTTCTCCAGATTAGGGAAGTTTTGAGCTATTATTTTTTAAAATATTCTTTCTGGCCCTTTATCTCTTCTCCTTCTTTAATTCCCAGTATGTGTAGATTAAATCTCTTGATAGTGTTCCGTAATTCCCATAGGCCTTATTATTTTTCTTTTTTCTGTATTTAAAAAAATTGATATAGCTGTACATATTTTGGGGATACATAGATATTTTGATACATGTATACAATGTGTAATGATCAAATAATTTATCTTTTCATTGTGTTGGAAAATTACAATTGTTCTCTTCAACCTATTTTGAAATATACAATAAATTATTTTTAACTCTCATTGCTTTTTCATTCTTTTTTCTTTTTGTTCCTCTGTTAATGTAATTTCAAATGTTCTGTCTTCAAGCTCACTGATTTTTTTTCTCCAGCTTGATCATGCCTGCTTTTGAAGTTTTCTATTGCATTTTTAGTTTAGTCATTGTATTCTTTTTTCTTTTTTCTTTTTTTTTTTTTTGACAGAGTTTCACTCTTGTTGTCCAGGCTGGAGTGCAATGGTGCAATCTCAGCTCATTGCAACCTCTGTCTCCCAGGTTCAAGTGATTCTCCTGCCTCAGCCTCCCAAGTAGCTGGGATTACAGGCGTGCACAACCATGTCTGGCTAATTTTTGTATTATTAGTAGAGATGGGGTTTCACCATGTTGGCCAGGCTGGTCTCAAACTCCTGACCTCAGGTGATCCGCCCACCTCAGCCTTCCAAAGTGCTGGGATTACAGGCGTGAGCCACCGTGCCCAGCCTAGTCAATGTATTCTTAATCTCTAGGATTTCTTTTCATTTTTTTCTTTTTTAAGACAGAGTCTCACTCTGTCGCCAGGCTTGAGTGCAGTGGCGTGATCTTAGCTCACTGCAACCTCTGTCTCGCGGGTTCAAGTGATTCTCTTGCCTCAGCCTCCTGAGGATTTCTTTTTTAAAATTGTATCTACTTCTTTGTCAAACTCTTGGTTGTGTTCATGTTTTGTTCAAAATTTCATTTTATTTTTTGTCCATATATTCTGTAGTTCAGTTAACTTCTTTCAGAAGGTTATTCTGAATTCTTCACCTGTCATTTCCTAGGTCCTATTGTTGGAGCTTTGTTAGTTTCTTTTGAAGGTGTAATGGTTTCCTGAGTCTTTAAAATTCTTGCATCTTTGCGTTGGTGTCTGTGCATTTAAGGAAACAGCCACTTTTCCCAGCTTTTATAGATGTGCTCTGGCAGGGATAGACTTGCATTATTTAGTCTAGTCTATGATTCGAAGTGGGCCAGTTGGTGACAGTCCTGAGGAGATAGAACTTGCTTTCAGGTTCTCTAGATGGCTGGACTGCTGCCTTTGCTCTGAGTTCATATGGACAAGCTGCCTAGGCTCTGCTATCCAGTGAGACAACTGGCTGAATTCTGAAATCAGTCTGAGCTGCTGGGTAGGCACTGCAATTACCTCAGATTGGGCCAAACCACAGGAAGATCATTCCTTGGCCAGGTAGTATTACTATGTGAGTTCAGCAGTTGATCTGGGTTGTAGGAGGGTGTCTGAAATTAGGTGGAGCTGTTGATTGGGATGAACAGAACCAGCTGCTTTGCACAGTGGAAATGCACAGTTGAGGTGTGTCTCCTTGCTTATGAGAGGATTTGGGGTGGACTTTGAGTCCAGGCTGAGCACTGCTTTAACTCCTGGGTGTGGCACAATTAGCCACTGCCCTTTGCTGAATCTTTCTAATACTGTGATCCTTCAACAGAACATCCAGCAACAGTACAGAGAGCACTAGTTCTGAGAAACACAACTGGGAAATGCTGACTGTCTTAATTAGGATATATACTATTACAAATGGAAATATATTCAAGCTAACTAATGCAAGAAAGAAGTTTAAGGGAAAAATACATGAATATCTCCCATGAATCAAGCACAGAAATGACAGCCAGACTTTAGCAGGCCTGACAGTCAGGCCACCTCCATGTATGATAATCTCTAGTCTGCCTTCTTTGACATCCAGCAATTAACTCATTTTGTATCTCCCTTAACATGTCACCTCCCAGGACAGTACCTGCTGTGCATCATGACTAGCACATAGTAGGCCCTTTCTCATTGTCTGTCATTGAGACCGTGAATGCATCTGTCTAAAGACCTGAAGTTGAATGTGTCAAGCTGCCTAAGGTTTCAGAACTGCAATCTATTTCATAAGTGAGACAAGCAAGTGAACTCGAAGACTCTAAGTGAAATGAAGTCTGATGCATTGGCCTAATAAATGGGAACAGCATTTGGAAGATTATTAAAACCCATAAGAGTCAGATAATTAAAGCGGCAAACAAAGATTTTATATGATTTTTGAATTCAGACACAGAATGCCTCATGGCAGTGTGCCCTGTTTTTCTTTTAGACCTAATTGTTTGGATACAATTGGAAAAAAAAGAAAACAACTTCTGTTAATAGAAGTACTTACTGGTAAATAATTCAGCCATGATCAAACAGTTCTTTACAACTTTGAGGTTTTTATTCCTAAAAGGACATGGCATAATTTTTTCTGTGATAATCAATGATTATTATAAAAAGCATCAATAACCTAGTGAAAATCTCTCACATTCCAAATCGACCACTCTCAGAAATAACTACTATTAATAGTTTGACATATGTATCAAATACTTTCAATATATTCTGTGTTTTTCACTTGACATATTATTGACACCATTCATATCAATACATAGATATGGCTTGGGCACTTTCCATCATATGGATGAACAATAATTCGTTTGACTACCAGCCTTTTCATGGGCATTGATTTTCCTTTTAACTTTTTGCTGTTATAAATATCTGTGCCATCAATTCCAAAGCATAATACTTATTATTTTCTTGGATAATTCCCAAAAGTGGAATTTCAGGGTTGCTCTCCAATTAGTTTGTTCCAACATCCATGTGGTGTGCAGAATTATGTGCAAAGATGTTCACGTCCTAATTCCTAGAACTTTAGAAAATAATAGGTTACATGGCAAAGAGAAATTAAAGTTGCTAAATCAGATAAATAAAAAAGAGTGAGAATATCATGGATTATATGGGTGGGCCCATTGCAATCTCATGGGTTTTAAAAGTAGACTAGAGAGGAAAAAGAGAATCAGTGGAAGATGTAACTACAGAAGAAAGGCACAGAGATATGTGAGATTGTTGGCTTAAAGATGCCAGAAAGGGCCATAAACCAACAAAGGTGGGCAGCCTATGGAAGCTGGGAAGGGCAAAGAAATGAATTCTCCCTAGAGCTTCCAGAAAGGAACACAGTGCTGCCAACATCTTGACTTTAGCCTAGTGAGATCTGTGTCAGACTTCCAAACTACAGAACTGTGAAATGATAAATTTGTGTTGTTTTAAGCCACTGAGTTTGTGGTAATTTATTATGGTGACAATGGAAAGCTAATACAGTTTACTCTCAGATTAATATAGTGAGAGTCAGCATCAGTTCTCTATTTGTTTAAGCTACTGTTAGTTATTTGTTCTATAATTTGCAGCCAAAGCAGTTCTAACAGAATCTCCCTTTAGTCCTTACTCATACCCTATCCACTTTCTCTCCTCTATTCTAATCCTAGCCATCCTAGTTTAAATCCTTCATGAGGCTTCCTTCACTGTTGCAGCTAGCCCCTCCAGCATGCATCCAATCCAACTGGTTGCCACTTTTATGTTGTATATTCCTCTGACTGTTTAATGTTTGTCAGCCCTGGCTGCTCACTAGAATGACATTGTCCAGTAGAACTCTCTGTAGTAAAGAGAATTTCTTTTCTTTTCTTTTTTAATCTTCTAAAGGCTTAGTTATTTTGCCTCTAATACTCAGACCCATAATCCTAGACTTGTTTTTTTTAATGGTAAGAGGTAAATGTCTAATATTACTTTTTATCATAAGGATACCCAGTTGTCCCAGTACCTTTTATTTTTTATATTATTATACTTTAAGTTCTAGGGTACATGTGCACAACGTGCAGGTTTGTTACATATGCACACATGTGCCATGTTAGTGTGCTGCACCCATTAACTAGTGAAGAGAATTTCTATATCTGTTCCCAACACGGTCATCACTAGCCACATGTAGCCACTGAGCCATTGAAATGTGGCTTGTGTAACTGAGGAACTGGAATTTTAATTCTATTTAATTTCATTTTAAATAACCACATGTGGCAAGTGGCTAAAATGTTGGTAAACACAGCACTAGAATTTCAGTTTTGTTTTGTTTTGTTTTTTGTTTTATTTATTTATTTTTTTTTTTTTTGAGACAGAGTCTTGCTCTGTCGCCAGGCTGGAGTGCAATGGCGCAATCTCGGCTCACTGCAACCTCCACCTCCTGGGTTCAAGCGATTCTCCTGCCTCAGCCTCTGGAGTAGCTGGGACTACAGACGCATGCTGCCACACCCAGCTAATTTTTGTATTTTTAATAGAGACGGGAATTCACCATGTTGGCCAGGATGGTCTTAATCTCCTGACCTTGGCTTCCCAGAGTGCTGGGATATATAGGTGTAAGCCACCCTCCCAGGCCCGAATTTTAGTTTATTAAAGAAAACAGTGATGAGTAAAGTTCTTTGCCTCTAGTAGAGGGGTAGGCAGTAACTACATAATAATTCATTCTTCGATGGCCTTTAATGACTCCATATTGCCCACAGCAGTCACTGGCAATTCATACGCCTACAGGAAATGGGCAGGCAATATAAATGAGGGAAGTTTCCTGAGCACAATAATAGGGAAGGGTGGGAACTGCAGTAAGCTATCTAAATGGGCAGTGGCTTTTCAGCCCCAGATGATATTGCCATATTGAAGAGAGGATCAATATGGCCAAATAGTTCCATTTTTTTAAAGAAATGCCAGAAATTGGGTATTTCGATAAAAACATCATATTTTAAAATGTTGATAATTTAAAATTTTTTATAAAAGAACTCTGGATAACACAAACAAAAGATATATGTTGGCCAGATGTGATCAGAGGCTCACCAATTTGAGGCCTGTGACCCACAAGATAAATTTCAGATTTTTTCCCAACCTAGCCCCAGGAGGTCTGCAGTGTACTGTGCTCTAGCAACCTGGGACTGCGTGCAGTTCTCCAAACACATCCTGCACTCTTTTGCCTGTATGCCTTTGCTTCTGCCATTCTTGCTGCCTCTACACCTTCACCCTACACAAACCTTGACCCTCTTGTCTTCATAGGAAAATCCTAATTATTTTTCAGTGCTCAGCTCAGATGTCCTTTCTTCTATAATGTCTTCTCTGAATCTGTACAAAATCAAGACTAACATTTTGCACAGAAGACTGTTTTTCATGTGGTATTAGAATAAGTTGCTTTCCAACTAGCTTCATTAATAATTACGGCTAGTTTCTGAGCACTCAGCTAAATGACTTGTGTAACTAACTGTGCTTAGAGACTTATTTAACCTACTACCTGTTCACCCCAGGGATAGGCAAATAAACCCTGGCTGCTACTTTCTTCTCTGCATAGGATGAGTAATGACAATAACCACCTTCTGGCATGGTAAGGAGTAAAAAAGATATAACATATAAAGTGCTTAGTACAGTGTTTGGAGCACAGTAAATGCTCAGTGTGTGTTTGCCCTTATAGTTACTTCTCACCCTTGGAACATGCCATGGAGAGGGGCCCATATGCCAGGCAATATAATCAAAAATCAATGTCTGCTTTTAGGAGAGTTTGCCCTGGAGAATTTTAGGTGGTGGGGTGGGGGTGGGGTTCATATTTGATACTACACAGTTGGGTTTTGCCGTTGTTGTTTTCTATTTTTGCATTATGCGAACTCACAAGGTATGCCCCTAAGCTCAGCAGGCATGTGCACCTTTTATTCCTCAATATCAGAGATGGTTGGGCTGATGATGACTTTTCTCTCCCAGTTGCTCCTTAGTACTTCCCAAAATGAATCCTGCATATGCCATATAGCTTACAATTTAAATCAGACCATCTAATTAACAGACGATCCAAATCGGGTGGAAAATCCATGCAACTGTTACAACTTGAAATAGCAAGGAGACAATTTTGCTTATATAGGATTTTCCCTTACAACAATGCTGTGACTTAACATTATGAATTTTATAATACATATTTTAAAAACTGAAACACAAACAGGCTGAGGAGTCAGCCCAAAGTCACATGAGTGTTAGAGCAAAGATTGAAACTCTGATCTGTTTAAAGTTGAAGCTCAATGATGCCAAAGCACAGCCCAGCCCAGAAGAGGGGCCGACCCCGAGTCTCCAGGTGGGGAAAGTAACTGAAGCCAGTTCTGGCTATGTGATGTGCAAGGGTTACACTGCCAGTGCAGGGATCCAAGTCGAAGTCTCCTGACTCCAGGGGCTTCTTCTGTTCTAGGTGACTGCCTCTCCCTGCACGAAGAAACAGTTTGCATCCAAGACACACTAAAGGAGGGATGGAGCAAAGCAGTGCTAGTGGCAGCTTTTGAAAGGGCCTTTGAGGCAGCCTGGGCATTTCCTCAAGACACAGTCATTGGGGATCATAGCTGGAGCAGACCCAAGGAGCATCTGCACAGCACTCAGACCACAGGGGAGGATCGCTAGAGGGCACAGCTTCCCCTCATGACAACCAGGCTGGAGAGTAAGGGGCACTGGCCTTCTTCAAAGATGACCAGCAAGGCTCTCTGGAGACTCAACCCAACTCTTCTGTGTCTCTTCATAGGTCTTTGAAAACCTAGACTATCCAGAAAGACACATTTCATCTACAAAATAGCAGGCCCTGTGCCTCCCTGAGGAATACCTGCATTTCTTGGAAGAATCCTATTTGCCATACTGTGAGGCCTATGGCTTTTGAGAATTCCTTAGAGTGGTAGAAAGTTATGATTAATCTTTTTTTTTCATTTCTCTGGGGAAAAGTGGATTTAAATAAACCCACAATGTGATAACACAAAACATATGTTGACGTGTACATTCTGAAATCTAATGTTCCTACCGCAATACCTCCATATCTTAGAAAAATAGTTGCAGTTTTCTGACTAAAAATGTCTTACCTACACAGTCGCTGGAAAACACTGAGGATGTGCACACCAGCACAAAGGAAGATTTAAGTCAGCTACCATCCCAGCACTCAGAGCCAGCCAGGCTTAATTTCTTAGTGCTTACATGTCCTGTTTGTTTTTAAAAATACGTACAATACTATTTTCTGAGTTGATTTTTTTTTCCTTAAAATATTCTGAATACCTTGTGATAGAGCTGTCCTGTATTTTGACTGTGATGGTGGCCACACAAATCTACACATGTGACAAAGTTACTCAGAACTCAACACACACACACACACACACACACACACACACACAAATGAGTGCATGTAACAATGGTGAAACTTGAATAAGGTTGGTAGACTGTATCAATGTCAATTTCTGTAATATTGTACTATAGCTATGTAAGATGTTACCATTAGGGAAAACCAGAAAAAGAGTACACAGGACCCTTCTATATTGTTTCTTACAACTACATGTGAATGTAAATTATCTCAAAATTAAAAGTTTAAAAATAACTTGAAACATATGATGACATCCTTCCTTATCAACATTGCTATACAATATCATTTTCAATAGCTATCTAGTTTTAAACTCCATGGATATATCCTGATTGAGTTAACCAATTCTCTAATAAATTCTGGTCTTAGGGACCAGAAAAGCTACTTGTTGCAGACATTAACCTAAATTATGAATTTATCAAATCAGAAAAGGTCTTATTAATTATCTAATTCTAACAGATTATTTTATAGAAGGGAAAATTAAGGTCCAGATAGGCAAAGTATTTTGTTCAAGATCAGAGAGGCAGTAAATGAGAAAGTGTAGCCTAGATCCTGGGCCTCCAGACACTCAGGCCTTAGTGTACCACCAGGGAAGAAGACAAAAACTTAGTTTAATGGATGACAGACTAATATGCAGCCACCAGATATAGTTATGTAGCTTAAGTATGTACTGACATAGCAAAATGATCTGAGTAATTCCAGAGCTGCACTCAAAGACAGTTAATGCAAATGGGTGAAGCGGCATGAATGGATTACAGTAGAGTGGGGTGAGAAGTATGAAAAACTCAAGTGACAGCAGTTACTTACTTCCAGTTAATTGTTGCTACCTCAGAATGCCAGCTGTGTTGCCACAAGGAAATTTGGGTCTTTATGTAATAATATTGTAATTTATAAAATATTCACACCAAATTCTTTAAAATGAACCAAAAAAATCCCAAAGAACTATGTAAGCCAAGCACATATTTGTGGGGGTGAATCAATTTGTAAGCTCTATGTGTAAACAGTTTGTAACTGCTCAGGTATAATTCAATTTGTATTATTAAAAAATATATATACAGTTGACCCTTGAACAACATGCAAGTTAGGGGTGCTGACCCATCACACAGTTGAAAATCCATGTATAATTTTTGACTCCCCCAAATCTTAATTACTACCTTCTGTTGACTGGAAGCCTTACCAATAACATAAATAGCCAGTTAACACATATTTTGTATGTTATATGGATTATATACTGTATTCTTATAATAAAATAAGCTAGATAAAAGAAAATATTATTAAGAAAATCATAAGAAAGAGAAAATATATTTACTATTCATAAAGTGGAAGTGGATAATCATAAAAGTCTTCGTCCTTGTCTTCACATTGAGTAGGCTGAGGAGGAGGAGGAAGAGGAAGGGTCGGTCTTTCTGTCTCAGGGGTAGCAGAGGCAGAAGAGATGGACTAGGTGGCAGAAGAGGCAGGAGAGGCAGGCACACTTAGTTTAATTTTTATTGAAAAAAAATCTGCATGTAAGTGGGCCCACACAGTTCAAACCCATGTTGTACAAATGTTAACTACATAAGAAAGTAAATCTGGGTGAATAAACAGATAGCATCCATTGCCACTGAAACACGGGTGTTTTTAACACTTGCCTTTCTCCTTCTTTTTAATTTATTTTTTCTTTTTGGCTGCCCAGCACCTATGATCCATTACTGTGATTGGGAAAAATCATCCCCCTTCCCCATGGCAGAGTCTTTCCCAAAGTTATCTGAAAGTGCCAGTTACTGGCTTTCCTAGCCTTCCTTGGAGCTGGGACATAGGCACATAAGTTAGATGCCACCAATCAGATGTGCTATCCCAGACTCAGAATCTTGGTACTGTGTAGAAGAACTGCTCTGACACCTTCCCAGGAAGGTATTGTAGTTGTGGTAGCCACTACCATTTGCTGGAGGCCTCAGTGACAAAGGTAGAGGCAGTGTCCAATGGTACAAGTTCTGGGGTGTCCATGAGATGAGGTTGTGTTTGTCTCTAGTAGGGGCAACTGCAACACCTTGTGGGATCAATTCCTATTTCAAGTCCTGATTAGTTTTCTTCCAACTTTTATTTTAGGTTCAGGGGTACATGTGCAGGTTTGTTACATGGGTAAATTGCATATATCTTGGATTTGGTATAAAAATGATTTCATCACCCAGGTAGTGAGCATGTTACCTGATAGGTAGTTTTCCAGTCCTCATCCTCCTTCTACCCTCTACCCTCAAATAGACCCCAGGGTCTATTGTTCCCCTCTTTGTGTTCACATATACTCAATGTTTAGCTCACACTTATAAGTGAGAACATGCAGTATTTGGTTTCCTGTTCCTGTGTTAATTCACTGAGGATAATGGCCTCCAGCTGCATCCATGTTGCTGCAAAGGACATGGTTTCATTCCTTTTTATGGCTGCATAGTATTCCATGGTGTATATGAACCACATTTTCTTTACTCAGTCCACCATTGATGGACATCTAAGTTGATTCCATGTCTTTGCTATTGTGAAAAGTGCTGCAATGAACATATGCATGCATGTGTCTTCATGGTAGAATAATTTATATTCCTTTGGGTATATACCCAGTAATGGGACTGATCAGTCAAATGGTATTTCTGTATTTAGATCTTTGAGAAATCTCCAAATGGCTTCCACAATGGCTGAATTAATTTACATTCCCATCAGCTGTGTATAAGCATTCCCTTTTCTCCCCAACCTTGCCAGGATCTGTTTTATATTTTGACTTTTTAATAACAGTCATTCTGACAGGTATGAGATGATATTTCATCATGGTTTTGATTTGCACTTCCATAATGATTAGTGATGTTGAGCATCTTTTCATATGCTTTTTGGCCACATCTGTGTCTTTTGAGAAGTGTCTGTTCATGTCATTTGCCCATTTGTTAATGTGGTTGTTTGTTTTCTGCTTGTTGATTTTGAGCATTATTCCTCAGCATTAGTATCCAAGCCTGGTTCTCTTGGTGATGATGTGAACTTTTCAGTGTCATTTAACAAATTCTAATTTTGCTGAAGTTAGCCAAAACTGCTTTACACTGCATAAAATGGGGACCCTGACTGATACAATGAGATTGGGTTGGTATATTTTTATGTATATACTATCATGTTTACATTTTTACATCAATTTATATGAACTAAACAGACAAGTGCTCAAACATTTACTGTACAAGTAGACAGTAATCAAGAGAAAGAGATATGGACTATAATCTTGCAATGAATTGTTCTCACCCTATCCTTTTGCTTCCTCAAACATATACTACCCTAAACAACCATTTTATTTTGCTTACAGTGGAAAGACTCTGCTATTTATCAGCTGAGTGGCTGGGGCAGGGAGGATCCATTTCCAAGATGACTTCTTTACTTACATGTCTGGTGTCTTGGGGTTCCTTGCTGTCTCTCTCCACATGGCTTCTCATCCTGCATGACCTCTCCACACGTTTTAGTGCCCTACACTTTTGCTTATGCCAGTTCCTCTACCTGGAATGCCTTTGCTCCTTTTTATCTATAAAAATCCTATTACCTTCTTAGGATATGAACAGACACTTCTCAAAAGAAGACATTTATGCTGCCAACAAACATGAAAAAAAGCTCATCATCACTGGTCATTAGAGAAATGAAAATCAAAACCACAATAAGATACCATCTCATGCCAGTTAGAATGGCGATCGTTAAAAAGTCAGGAGACAACACAGGCTGGAGAGGATGTGGAGAAATAGGAATGCTTTTACATTGTTGGTGGGAGTGTAAATCAATTCAACCATCGTGGAAGACAGTGTAGCGATTCCTCAAGGATCTAGGACTAGAAATAACATTTGACCCAGCAATCCATTACTGGGTATATACCCAAAAGATTATAAATCATTCTACTATAAAGACACATGAACACGTATGTTTATTGCAGCACTACTCACAACAGCAAAGACTTGGAACCAACCCAAATGCCCATCAATGATAGACTGGGTAAAGAAAGTTTGGCATATATACACTATGGAATGCTATGCAGCCATAAAAAAGAATGAGTTCATGTCCTTTGCAGGGACACAGATGAAGCTGGAAACTATCATTCTCAGCAAACTAACACAGGAACAGAAAACCAAACACCGCATGTTCTCACTCATAAGTGGGAGTTGAACAATGAGAATACATGTACACAGGGAGGGGAACATCACACACTAGGGCCTGTCGGGGGGTAGGGAGCAAGGGGAGGGAGAGCATTAGGACAAATATCTAATGCATGCGGGGCTTAAAACCTAGATGATGGGTTTATGGGTGCACCAAGCCACCACTGCACATGTACACCTGCACGTTCTGCACATGTATCCCAGAATGAGCATATATATAAATCCTGTCACCTTCTTAGTCTAGAAGCTTAAATGCTCTCCTGAATTCCAAATCCAAAAATGCCCATCAGCACTCTACCACCTCTACCACCACCAACATCATTATTTTCCCATAAAGGTCCCATCTGGGCTTCAGGAACAGGATTAATGGAAATGAGAAGTTAAGGAAGGAGATCAAGAGAGAAGACAGACATCCCTGTCCCAACCCCAGACTAATGTTCATGTGTTTGCCAGTCTATCTTTTCTTTGTCTACATTCCTGCTTCCCCAGCATCTAGAAGAGTACCTAGAACATACAAGGTACTCAATGGATGCTTGTATAATGAATAAAGAAAGCATTTCAAGGGAGGGACAGTTAAAGATGCCTTCACACTGCCAGCATCTCCATTCTTTTTTCCTCTTTATTTTTATGCCCTCCACCAAATGCCCAGATGAATCTGAGTGTAATCACAAGAACACTTAGATAATTTGGCCATTTCCAGGTAAAACAATTTACAGTCTCCCCTTCATCACATTGGGTTCTCCTGCTGACAACCTGTTAAAGGAGAAAGCTGTATACCATTCTGTACTTTGGTGCAGCATCTCTGGTGCAGTTAACAGCCGGAAAAGAAGTGCCAAGAGCCCCTACTCAGAGGGCCAAGTGATTTCAAAGATCTGCCCTGAGAGATGAGAAAAGGTAACCACAGTCCTTCAGAGATGAAAATCTTTTGCTAAAAGTCAGAAAAGCCATTCCTTAGAGGAGCAGACATTTGACAGGAGCTGCAAAGTTGGCAAATCTAATTTCAGAACTACCTAGAAAATAAAAATAGGATCCTGAGTTCAGCTGGAACAGTTTTGAGGAAGATTCAGAGGGCCTGGCAAGCACAAGTGTTTATGGGATTTGTGACCAGTCAGGCAGCTCCATCCTAGTCTAGCCCAGAACTTGAGGGGTCTCTCTTGCCTCCACTGGGAATCACAGCACATCAGAACTAGTGGGAACTTAGACTGTCACATCTAACCCCCTCATTTTACAGACAAGCAAGCAAAGGACAGGAGAGAAACCACTTTACAAAGAAGATGCGGCAAGATCCATTACCAGAAAAGAACATCTGCCTGACAGCTAATGGGTACCTTTGTTTCCCCAAAAGCGACATTGGGTTGTACAATTCTGCTTCTCTGGCTTTTGGTGAGGCCACAATGCTGTTGACGTAGGAATGTGAACACTACAAATCTATAAAATGGCCCAACTTTCAAAAAGTCTGATCAACTTTCCCAAGGAAGAATCATTCCACATGAAGTGCTAAATTTCTGTATAGTATTGCTCATCAAGGAATCTTGATCAACAAACATTAGTTTGAGAATATTAATTCATCCATTAATATTCACTCAGACACTGTGATTAGAGGGACTGGGCATCTTTTAGCTTATGTATTAAAGTCGCAGAGATATCCCCACAACCCATAGGGCTGCCATACCCCTCCTCTGCAGGCACATTTGTATCCTGTGAATGTTTTCCTGATCACACTTTTTTTTTCTATTTGGACAGGGTCTCATTCTGTCACCCAGGCTGGAGTGCAATGGTGAGATCACGGCTCACCACAGCCACGGCCTCCTAGGCTTAGGTGATCCTCCCACCATAGCCTCTGAAGTAGCTAGGACTACAGGCACATGCTACCATGCCTGGCTAAATTTGTTTGTATTTTTTGTAGAGGCGGGTTTTGCCATGTTGCCCAGGCTGTTCTCAAACTCCTTGGGCAAGGCAATCCACCCACCTCAACCTCCCAAAGTGCTAGGATTACAGGCGAGAGCCATCATGCTAAGCCCCTGCTCACATTTGACTGGACCAGGGGTGACACCTAGGTCAAACTGGAACAATCAGATCCCCTTCTATGGATTTTGAAATCTGAGAGACTTGGGGACTTAGGGAACTAATCAATTATCTGAGCTGGTCTCTTAAATGGAGGAAATATAATCGAAGAATTGTGAGGAAGGCTTTACCGTGAATATGAAAAAGCAAATACAGCCAGTGGAAAGGATAACAATGAAAAAGAAGGAAAGAATGAGAGAGATAAGAGAGACAGAGTGGCCAACAGAGGGAAAAACTGGCATATGGGGAGGAAGGAGAGGAATAGAGGAAGAAACAGAGAGAAGTAACAGACAGAATGAGAGGCCAAGATTAAGGGAGAGGTGAGGGCAGGGAGGAGCAAGACTGAGAGACTGAAAACTGCCTGAGTTTCAAATTTCTGTTTCAAATCATTTGGGAGGCCCAGCTGCTTTGGGGTTTCATGCATAACACAGTGTTCTTCGGTAATTCTCCCTCTTATAATTTGAGTTTCATTGCTTTCTATTAACTACAAGTAAGAGTTTTTAACTATAAACAGCTTGATACTCATTCAAAAGGCAATGTTAGTAAAAAAGCCAAAAGAAAAAGACTATAAGCCAAAAAGTGACACATGATGGATTTTGACATATTTAGAGACTGCCTATACTTCCACATATCTATTCAAACACTGGCTAATTATCTTAGGTTAATAAAACCTTCACAACTAAAAGCAATTTAACTCAGCTCTGAAACTGGGAGAGTCAACTAAAAATTATTTTGTTATAACCATATGACGAGTAGAGCAAATAATTAATATATCCAGGTTTGAAGGAAATAGAACAGAGATTGCCAAGGAGAACTGCAGGCTTAGTCAACACACTAAAACCCAGCCAATGGTGCTGAGACTTTCTTGATAAAGTGCCTTTGGAAAATGAGGTGGCATTGGGGAAGGTGGGTGGGGCCCTGTCAGGTGGAAGCAGATGAGCGGGAACTGACACATTGTATCATAGCTGTAGATTGTATGTGCTGGCATCACCTTGCCATGCTACATATTGTTCACAGTCACTCTCCTCAACTCACTCCTGGCTTCATCACTGCCTAAACACATCATGCACTTTCATGCATCCCTCCCTCTGTTTCTACCTTTCCCTTTGCCTGCAATGCTCTTGCCTTACTCCTCCACAAACTGTTGTGCCTCTTCCAAGTCCCTATGTGAAACATTGTTTCCTCTGGTTCCTTCTCCAGCACACCCTGGACAAATCTGCTCACTTCTTCCCCTGTGGCCTCCATTGCATTTGGCACTAATACTTATTATATTATGTATTATAGGACCATTCTAGGTGCTGGAAACAATAGGCAAAAGTCTTTGCTTCATTGGCCTTTTCGTTCTACTTTGGGAGACAGATGGTAGGCAAATAAGCAAACATGCATGCGCGCGCACACACACACACACACACACACACACGATTTTCAGTACTGATGAGTCCTGTGTAAAAAATTTTTCTTTATAAGATAGCAATTGATAGGGAAGGGAATGGGATCTTATTCTAGTAGTTTTTATATGCTAGATCTAATAATCTCTATGTTTGTTCACCAAACTATGAGCTCTGAGAAACATCTTTGGCACATAGCAAGTGACCAATAAATTTATAATAAAAGTAGAACATATAAGAACCACAGGTTTCAGTATTTCACAGCCAACAGAATGCTTTTCTAGATTTTATAGAAAGCAGGTGAACTAGAGTTAACTGATTTCCCGGTAAATGACTGAAAATTATTTTGTTCCCTGAAAAATGTAAGTATCATATTTTTCTCTGAATTCACCCAGGAATGTAATTAACCAGAAAGCTCTCAGTTCTGGTACAAAACATCAATATTCCATTTCTCAGTTTCATAAATAGCTGTGTGGACTTGGCCCCACATTCCACTTTCACTGGCTTCAATTATTTAATGCCATGCTTTTCTGTCCAAAATCTGCTGTTTATTATCTGTGTGTCTCACATTATTTTTCCAGCCACACCAGCCCAGTGAGGTTGTAATTTTTAATCCAGTGCACTGGGGTTTGTTGTCTGACTTCCATTCCTAATACTGGTTAATTTGGTAATGAGGAATCTTGGGAGACTGAGCTACTTGGCTGGAATAGGATGCATTTTATTGAGCAAGCATATTCAACTCATTTATGATTACAGGCATGAGAGTAGAGGTATAGAAAATGCTCAGTAAGTGGGAGCATTGCACTGAAGAAAACAGGGTCTTGAATTTGGAAGGCAGCGAAGAACATAGACATTGGAACCAGCTTGAGATTGATTTGAATTTCTGTTCTGATATTCATTACTAAGGTGTTCTAGAACAAATCAATCCCGAGTTTCTCCTCTGAAAATAAATAAAATAATACCTAGTTTGCAATGTTGCTGCGACAATCAAATACATTGTCTGCAAAACACCTAGCAGAGGATCTCACGCATAGCAGGCATCTACCAGATACATTCTTAAGACCTACTTTGATTGAAGTTGTCTATATTGTTAGCAGGAAATTTATATTCAATAGACTTTTCCTCTAGATCAATTATTTCAAAACTGTGTCTGGACACAATGTGACATAATTCACTGTTCCCCACACTTTGCATCAAAGTAGAGATTTGTGTTCAACAACAAAATGTGGGACCAGATAGCCTGGGTCTGAAACCTGCTTAACCTCTTCTAGTTATTTAAATGTGCAGTGCCTGTCTGATCTGCAAAATGGAAATAGTGCTTATTTCACAGGATTACTGTCAGGTTAATTGAGTTAATATATCCAATTTACTAAGGTTTGTTTTGGGTATAGTGTTTGTTATTTTTTGCTTAATACTTTCCTTTAAATTAAATTGACCTTTTTTAAAAAAGCTTAGATACATTCATCTTAAAAGGAGACTTCATACCATGTCTATAAATGAAAAACCATAACTGTTAAAAATAAACACAACAAAATCAAAGCAATGTTATCAAAATTCAGCTAAATGCGATTACACGCTGAAGACAATGAGCCTGAAACCTGCTTATATTTTGTTCAAAGGGAATTTTTTTCTTTTTTTTTTTAGAAATAAGCTTATTCTTTAATTTTTATATTTGCCAGCCTTTAAAAATCATTATGTAAACCTAAGTTTGAGCTCTGGCTCTTAAAATTCTTTTTTTTAATTACTATTTTACTTCAAGTTCTGGGATACAAGAGCAGAACGTGTAGGTTTGTTACATAGGTGTACATGTGCCATGGTGGTTTGCTGCACCCATCAACACATCATCTAGGTTTTAATCGCCTCCTGCATTAGCTATTTGTCCAAGTGTTTTCCCTCCTCTCTCCCCTTAGCCCCCTGACTGGCCCCAGTGTGTGTTGTTCCCTTCCCTGTGTCCATGTGTTCTCATTGTTCAACTCTGACTTATGAAAGAACATGTAGAGTTTGATTTTCTGTTCCTGTGTTAGTTTGCTGAGGATGAAGGCTTCCAGCTTATTCCTTTCTATGGCTTATGATCTTATTCCTTTCTATGGCTGCATAGTATTCCATGGTGCATATGTACCACGTTTTCTTTATGCAGTGTATCATCGATGGGCATTTGGGTTGGTTCCATGTCTTTGCTATTGTGAATAGTGCTGCAGTAAACATATGTGTGCATGTGTCGAAGAGAATTTTTCAAGTACCCAAGAAAGGTTCAAAGAGATCTAGAACTAGACAGAGACTTTCTTCATAGAATCAGAACAATGCTTTCACTTTGTGATTCAGTCTTAGGTCTATGTACTTCCTAAAAGCAGCTCTTCTACATCTAGAGGAGAGCACTGGAGAAATGGAATTAGGAACACCAGGCTCTGGCCACACGGACACTATTAATTAGAGATCGGCCATTAGACAAGGTTACTTAGCTTCCCTGGACCTCGGTGTTTCCTGTGTGAAATGAAGAAACTGGGCTCTAAAGATCCCTTTTATCTCTGGAATGCAAGGATTCTGATACTGCTTGAGATAGAATATTTTATTGTGTCTCTGTTCTGCACCGTCACAGAATCGGTCACAGTGACCCATTCATTCTTTGTGGAATTGAACTGACCACTTTGGACTACTCAAGATTTCCTGGTTGGGTAATGTTTTCATCTCAGCTAGGTGGACATTTATATAAGGGCAGGGACAGTGCTCATTTTGTGTATCCTCCAGTGCCAGGCTATGAAAAGACTTGATGACTTTATCTTCTTGATCTAAATAGGATGCTCAACGGTATTTACTTCCTGTTAGAACAGTGGGGGACAAAACGAATGGGCATCATTGACAGAAGTAAAATCTTTTCACTATAGAAGAATAGACTCTGAGACGCTCACATAACGCCAGGTTCACAACAAGAAATGGTGGGCACAGACTTCAAATTTTCCAACATGAAAAGCTCAAGTTTCCTAGGATTAAACTAGACCACAAATAAACCTCATTTTAACATTTTTTAAGCTTGTTTAAAGAAAACATTTTAAATCTCTCTCTTGATCATTTAAAAATCTCTTTGAAAAACTAATTAAAACAGTGTTATAAGCTCACCATTTTTTATTTTATTTTAAAGGGCTAATTCAAATCATAGAATTGAGCCACTGCCAAATTCAACTTTCTATTTTTTAATTTATCCTAAACATCTGTCTGAGGACCATCTTCTTTTCTGTAGACTCTTCATGTCATCTTTACTTACATCACTAAGCCTATTTATTTTTCCTGAGACACTGTTTTATCAACTGCTTCCCAAATGTTATCCCAAATGCTGGTGGGAAGCAAAAAGATAAAGCTTCCCTGGTATGCGGATGTTAGGTACTCAGCTAGATTCACTCATTAGCCAAGAGGCTCACTCTGTATCAGTTAGAGTTCTTTGGTGGCAAGCAGCAGAAATTAATTCTGACAACATTGAATAGTAAAAGAAATTTGCTTAAAAAATAAATGGGGAGCACACAAAAAGGAAGAGTTGAAAAACTAGACTCACAAAAGAGCAGGAATTGATACAGCTCTGAGGCTCTAGGTTTCCAAACTCTGACCCAAGGGCAAATCTAGCCTGCCATCTGTTTCTATAAATAAAATTTCCGTGGAGTATAGGCTTACCCACTTGTTTGCACATTGTCTATGGCTGCTCTCCCTTTATAATAGCAGAGCCAAATAATTGAGGCAGGGACCTTATGGCCACAAAGCCTAAAATATTTACTATGTGGCCTTTTACAGAAAAGGCTTGGCAGTCTGTTCTGTGTAATGGGAATGAATAGACAGCAATTTCACGGTATCATGGCAGGGCTAGATCTTCCCCAGTCATTTTTCAACCCACGTGTCTCTATTTTCAAGTTTCTATTTCTTTGGAGAGACAGTCTGACTGACTAAACTTGGGTTACATGGCCAGACTCTTCTCAGGGGAGGGCCAGGTCTCTTAACTGACACTCCCACTGCTTAGGTAGCATCCAATGGGTGAGAAACAGCACAGCAAACCCAAGGAGCTCTTACTGAAGAATGGAGAATCGGTGCCAGGCAGGGAAAAACAACAGCTGTGCCATACACACTCCCGCACAGCAGCCTTGCATCAATTCAGATGTGTGCTTCAGCAAAATTAAAATAAACACATACACACACACACACATACACACAAAAGTCATGGAGCTTCAAGTTGTTCATAAGTAGTCAAAAACTCAAATGATAACTTTGAATCCCCAGAGTGTACTATATTCCATTCCTGCTAGTCCCAAAGGCATTAGAAATAGCACTGAGAGTAAAAACAAAATGATGGTACTGAACAGACATGACACTGATAAGCAAGTCATGTCACTTCCCTGAGACTCAGTTTCCCCAACCTGCCCTGCCTACTAACAAAACTGCGGTGAGGTGCAGATTTAGGTATAGAATAGGTGCTCATTAAATGTTTGTAAGATAATTAAGGATTACATGTGAATAAAAAGGCATTATGAAGGGAAAATCCTCAAACAAAAGGAAGGGGTGATGAAAAATTTAAATAGTGAACAGGGAGCGGGGAGATGTTGTTTCATCAGTACAAAATTTCAGTTAGACAGGAGGAATAAGTTCTGGTGTTCTACTGCATAGCAAGGTGACTGTACTGAATAATAATGTATTATATATTCCAAAATAGCTACAAGAGAGGATTTTAGATGTTCTTGCCAGAAAGAAATGATAAATATTTGAGGTGATGGATATGCTAATTACCCTGATTCGATAATTCCACAATGTATACATGGGTTGAAATATCACATTGTAGCCGATAAATATACACAATTATTATTTGTCAATTAAAATAAAATTTAAAATGTCCAAATTGTTTTTTATAGCAGATTATGGCCATTTCTAACTTCAATATGCTATAGATCATAAGGAACTCTTTTCTTGTCTGTGATTTCTTTTCATAGCTTACTAGTGTTATGGGTCTTCTTTCTTCCTCCCTGTGGTTAGCAGGGTAACATGGTAAACTTGCACACCAATCTGATATGGAGGATCCTAGGAGACAGTACTAGCTTCAAGATGCCAACTGCCTTCTTGGGAGTAGGCAATGCTTTAGTTCATTGGAGAAAGTTCTCAAAAACTATACAGATTAGACTTTTCTGATTTTCACAGCCTCTTTCACTATGCCCTCCCAAGTCAGCCTCATTCCCATCACCATAGCAACCTACTTCACATTATTCACTGATGGCTGTTAACCTGATGATTTTGTGCTCCTTACCAGAGTTTCTAGTATCCTGAAATATGCAGCCCCAAAACTAATCACTGTCTTAGGTTCCATCTAATGATAATAACCATAAACTCCTAACACTGTGCTAAGCATCATGCTAAGACCATGTATATTTCATTTCTTTGGTGCAAGGTACTTAGCACCATTTCACAAATGGGAAAACTAAGGCCCAGACATACTGTACAACAAAGTGCTTGAGCTTTGATCCAGACCAAGAGTGACTCACATAGGAGTTTTCTCAAGGACAAAGCTTTGTCATTTAAGTCCTCAGCAGTATCATACAAAGAAAAGCACCAATGTTAACTGGATCAGGAAAAAAATGAATATGGGAAACAATCAAGTGCTCCCATTCAAATCAATTTTCTTTAACTCAATCATAAAATAAGATTAGCAAAAGAAATGCAGACCATCACCAGGTGGTACCTATGCACAGATAAATACAGAAGGCTACAATTATTTTCTACCCCAACATACAGACTCAGAGAATGGGTAAAACATGTTTGAAATTTGCATAGCATGCCTCTGCCTTTACACTCAGTGTCCAATAGAGCTTACCCTTGGCCTTTATAACCAGCCACCATTTTTATTACTTCTTAACCCAGTGCCCTTGGGTTCAGAAAAAAAAAAATAGATGGAGAAGTTCCACCATTTGCCTGTTCCACAAACAGAGCAATACTACACTTATCTAAAACCTATGCCCTACCCTGATGTCAACGGTATATGAATAGAGGTGGCAACTTGGATAGCGACATTTGAAAGGAAATGAAAAAGGCTTGATCCTGGCCTGAAAAGAAAACCACTTACTCAGCCAATCGTGCATGGCATGTCTAAGCTTGGCAGCCAAAAGTGACACGGGTTGATGGCTTTTCACCCAATCTAGGCCAGTGGGCAGTTGGAAGAATGCATCTGTACTATTACGACTCTCATATTTCTTTAGCTCATTCTTTGATTGCCTAGCCAACTGCCTTGTTGATAGTTTCATTTGGATGTCAAAATTTAACATGCCATAAAGGTACATTTTTATTTCCCTTAGAAACATGTTCCAGCTTCCCCATTTCTGTAAATAGCAGAACCACCCTCCTAGTTGCTCAAGCCAGAAACCTTAGAATTACCTTTTTCTCCTTCCCAATTATTATTATTCTATCAACAAATCCTCTTAATTCCACCTGCAACATGTCTTGAACCTGTCTAATTCCTGCTATTTCTACTGCTTATGAGAGAATTATTTCTAGTTCTCTTACACCTCAATGCCTCAACTCTTCTGTACAAGTGGTTAATTGTTATTAACAAAGAAATTAAAATACATTGAAATGCAAGAAAATAATATTCAAGTAAAAATGGGAAAAGGCATACGTTCTGTTTAGACTTAGTTTATTTGCATTGCTTGTCTTATCAGGGAACAAGCAAGAAGGCTCACTAATGCATTCTGCTCCAAGTAAAACTAGACAGAAAAGCCTGTCCCTTAATCTAAGCCATCATCATCACTCTCCTGGTCCTCTGCAGTAGCTTCCTCTTTCCATTCTTGAGCCTCACAATCAAAGAGTAAAAACAAATTTTCTAAAGCATAATTCTAAATCCCATCACTCTCCTGCTTAAAAGCCTTCAGTGGCTTTCCTTGCACTTAGAATCAAAGTCAAACCCCTTTCATAGCTTACATGTCTGCTATCACAATTGCCTGTTAAGTGCTTTTGCCACACTTGTCATCCTTGAGTTGTTTTTGCTTTGGACATTCCTGCATACCCCTTTTTTTGCTGGTCTAACTCCATCCCACCCTCCAGGCTTAGTTTCCTCAGCCAGAAAAATTTACTGTGTTGGTTCTCCTTGTTTCTTTCTCTCTTAGTGTCCTGCTCCTTTTCTCTATAACACTTTTTATAGGGATATTAACTGTTTGCTTACATGTGTAACTTATGTCTCTCCTGTCTGGCAGCAAGATGTGGTGAGGTGTGGGAGCTCATCTGTCTTGTTCATCACTAATCTCCAGCTCTGAGTATGGTACCTACCACATACAAGCTACTCAATAAATATTACAAGAGTAAATTAATGAATGTCCAAACCTACCTTTGGTTCTTTATGGTTTCTATTGTCTCATTTATTGTTTCATCAATTCCTTTCCTCCCATCTGTTTAGAGATTTATAGTTTGCAAAACCTTTTCATTGTCTTTCTCTCATTTGTGAAAAAAGCAGAGAATCTGAGCTCATCCCTTTTACACAACTGAAGAAAATAAGGTTCGGGGAGTTTAAGAGACCTGCCTAAGGCTGAGGAACAGCTAGAAAGCAGCAGAAACAAACTAAGAACCCAAGATTTCAGACGTTTTCTCTAGTTTTCTTAAGCCACAATCAATGCCTTGACTCTTCTGTACAAGTGGTTAATTGTTATTAACAAATAATTTAAAATACATTGAAATGCAAAAAAAAAGGATATCCAAATAAAAATAGGAAACGGCGTAAGTTCTATTACTTGTTTTATTTGCATCATTTGTCTTATCACGTAACAAGCCAGCAAGGCTCATTTATGCATTCAGCTCCAAGCAAAGCTAGGCAGAAGAGCCTGTTGCTAGAATTTTAGAATTGGAAACTCTTTCTAGGTTTTATAAAGATTTATTACAAGCAAGGCATTATAGTGGGTAATGAAGCTGCTTCATTGACTGCAGCAATGATGGAAAGTAATTAAAAAGCTGTGTCCATACTATATTTTATTTTATTTTATTTTGAGATGGAGTTTCATTCTTGCTGCCCAGGCTGGAGTACAGTGGCCTGATCTCGGCTCACTGCCACCTCCTCCTCCAGGGTTCAAGCAATTCTTCTGCCTCAGCCTCCTGAGTAGCTGGGATTACAGGTGCGTGCCACCATGCACAGCTAATTTTTGTATCTTTAATAGAGACAGGTTTCACCATGTTGGCCAGGCTGGTCTCAAACTCCTGACCTCAGATGATCCACCTGCCTTGGCCTCCCAGAGTGTGGGATTACGGGCGTGAGCCACCACACCCAGCCCATACTAGATTCTAATTAGTGTAATGGACATGTCTAAAATGCAGGTATAGCCATTCACTATTCTGTTAGAGTTCCATATTTTCTAAAACATTAATGTGCAAAAGTATGTCCCAGGACAGACTGGCTGAATATTATGGATTATTTTAAACATACACATTATTTTAAATTTTGGCTGAAGACAGTTAATATTTTCAGAAATCTCATTTAGGTAATTTTCAGTGAAAAGTTTCTGCTATCCTAGAGCCACATTAGTTGCTTCTTTCTCCATTAGCTTTCTACAGGAGCAAATCATCTTATAATTTGCAGAAAAGTACATCAGCACCATGGCTGAGCATCACTCATAAAATATCATGATTCATTGATTGATTTTTATCTTTGAAGTTAAAATAAAATAACAATTTCTACAAAACAAGGTGCCTCCGCCCCAGTCACACTGCTTGACTTACGTAGTGATAATCTAATAATGTAATCCATAAAAATAAATATTTTAGTTCAAACATTTAAGATTGAAATTATCTGGTTAAGCTACACTATTGAATTATCAAAATTAGATTGTCAGGATGGACGCAACAAGAGCTGCCATCCTTGAATGCACATGTCTCTCCTCCCACCAGGAGCTGAAAACTTATTCTCTCCCTTGAATCTGGGCTGGCCTTGTGAGTTGCTTGGATCAACAGAGTGCAACAGAAATGACACTATACATTCTGAAATGAGACCTTAAGAATCTTAGCAGCTTTCTGTTGTTGTTCTCTTGGGATCCCATGTGAAGGAACTCAGGCAATATAACCAACTGATGGGGGACCACATGAAACCTTATGGACAGGGAGATAGGGCCAACCAGCCTGTGCCATTCCTGCCATCCCAGCTGAGGTGCCAGACACATGTGTGAAACTATTTCAGATGTTTCAGCGCTCACTGAATTCTCAGCTCAGTGAATCCACATGTGTGGCCCCAGCCAACACCACACAAAGCAGTGAGAATCTGTACCCACTTGCCATGCCCAAATTTCAGAATCATAAGAAAATGAGTGGTTACTGTTTGTATTAGTTGAGGTTCTCTGGAGAGACAGAAACTACAGGAGATATATAGAGGTAGATAGATGAGAGAAGATTAAGGAAATAGGCTTACATAATTATGAAGACTGAAAAGTCCTGTAATAGGCCATCTGCAAGCTGGAGAAGCATGGATGCTGGTAGTATGGCTCGTCCATTTGAGGTCTTCAGAACCTGGGAAGAGAATGCTGTACTTCTCAGTTTTGAAGCCAACGACTTGAGAAACCAGGTGGCTACTAGTGCAAGTTTTACAGTTGAAATGCCACAGAGCCTAGAATTCTGATGTCCACAGGCAGGAGAAATAGGGTGTCCAGCTCCAGGATAAAAAGAAAATTCACCTTTCCTCTGCCTTTTCATTCGATCCAAGCTTTCAGCCGATTAGATGTTGCCCGGCCACACTGAGGGCAGCTCTTCCTTATTCAGTCCAATGATTCAAGTATCTTCCAGAGACACCCTCACAGACATACCCAGAAATAATGCTTTATCACTTATCTGGATAATCCTGAATCCAGTCAAGCTGACACCTAAAATTAACCATCACACTGTTTTAAGCTACTATATTTAGGGGTGGTTTTTCTGCAGCAATAGATAACTGAAATACCAACATAATCGCATTCATCTTTGCTGTGTATACACAAGTTGTTCAGTTTAATACACACTTATTGAGCAACAACTACAAGTGCTGGGGGTACGAATATGATTGTTTCACAGTTCTAGTCTTTAAGAAGTTTTTTTTGTCTGAAGGAAATTACAAAAGTAGAATTGCAATATTATAATGCAATATTTTAAGTGCTAACACTGAGAGTTAAGGAGAATTTACTAAATCAGAGAAGGCTGAGGGAGGGGACAATTCAGCTAAGTCTGGAAAAATAAGTAAGAATTATCCATATGTAAAAAAGAACAGTGGTTATAAAAAGCATGGTGATGGTGAGGGTGGGGGAGGATATAATGGGGATAAGAGCAGGAATGGGAGCAGGGTCAGGGAACTGAAAGAAGTTCATTGTGGCTGGAGTGTGACATGAGATTAGGAATGGTGGGAGGTAAGCCAGGGGACGATGCCAGAATATGGCTAACCTCATGCCATAATAAGGATCTCGGTCTACACAGTATATAGAACAGACTGTGCATTAGGCATGGATCAGGACTAACGTTTTAAATAGAATTGTCAGGATAGATACATCGATGGGCTCCACATCGATCATTGCAATAGCTTGGGCTCTTAATTATAATGGAATTTTAATTCAAAGTGGATTAAGTGAAAAAGAATATTTTAGGAATCATCAGGGAAGAAACTGAGGCAGCTCACAGAATTAGAAGAGCTTCAGAAACCTGGGACTCAAAGAAGAGAACCAGAAACCCCAAATCACCAAGACATACTCAACACTTCCAAGACACATTTACTTATTATCTCTTGATCTCCTAGGGGCAATGACTTTAAACCCTTTAGCTGTTTCTTCTGGTCATTACCCTATATTTCTTTTTACAAAAATTCTGACACTGTTTTCTTGAATGCTCAAATTTAGACATCGTCTACTGACTTCTTTTTAGGGAGATGAAGATTTTAGTTCTTTTACATTCCATTTTCCTTGTCTCTACCGTTTCATTCATATTCTATCACAATTTTTGATTACACATCAGTGTTTGTATTATTATGACTCTATAAATATTTCTCAATGCTCAGTCAAACAGTGTACCATCATTACATTTAATTTCTTATACCACTTTTATTTCACCTGGAGTTAAAACTGATTTCTCAATTTTTATTGCTCAGTTTTATGTAAATCAATAAACTCTTTCCATACCTTCCAACAACTCTTCAAAATACTTTTCAATTCAACTTTTCCAATGTCAAACTTGTAGTGTCTTGGTTTCAATCTTTTCTTGAAGGCATTTCTTCTTGAGCCCACTATTCTGCTCTAATCTGGAACACCATCTCTGTAACATGACTTGAACCCCAGGTTTTCTCTCAGCCACCATTTTGGAAATTCCTGTAATCTGGATTGGAGTCCTGCTTTTCTGGATTTTCTTCCTCTGTTTTAGTCCATTCTTACTTTTTACTAGAACAAAGAAAAAGGCTGCATCAAAGGTAATTATTTTGAAATATGAAAGTCTAAAAAACTCTTTTTTTTTCTTATCCTCATCCTTGATTGTTTGGAAGGCATAAATTTCTAGGTTGAAAATAATTTTCCCCAGAATTTTGAAGCTCTTGTTTCATTGTCTCAGCTTTCAGTGTCATCACTGAGAATCCTATGTCATTCTGGTCCCAAATAAATACATACATATGTATTTTATATGTGTGTGTGTGTGTGTGTGTGTGTGTGTGTGTGTGAAATGTCTCTGTATTCACTCTGGAGAACTCTATTCTCTTCTTTTTATCTCTGGTCTCCTGAAATGTTATGATAGTGACAATCTAAATAATAAACAGAGAGAGGCTCTGTTTGGATTGTAATGGAATTTTAATTCCATTACAATCTATTTATTTAATAAATTTAATTTATTTAATCTACTTAATTTAATAAATCTATTTAATAAATTTAATTCTAATCCTTAGGATTAGAATTAAATGAGAGGCTCTCTAAATATATATATTTAATTGTAATGGAATTTTAATTCTAATCCTTAGAAATTAAATAGAATTAAATGTATATACATATTTAGAGAGCTTCTCTCTGTTATTTATACGTATTTGTTATATATATGTATTATATGTTGTATATGTATGTTATATATGTATTATATATGTTATATATGTTTGTTATATATGTGTATTATGTATTATATATTATATATGTATTATATATTATATATAATTATAATCTCTTTGTTTTTTATATATATATATGTGTATGTATTTAGGATTAGAACATTGCAATGGGAATACACATGCCATGGTAAACTTACTAGAGAAGTAAAGGAAAACAAAGTTTATAAAGGAAAAACCTAGGAGGACTACACAGTTGTCTTGAAATAATTATCCTTAGCTATGAAAATGGTGATGCCAGTCCGAGGTTGAACAGGTGATTGCTGGGTAGATGTCCTTGCAAAAGTATTTTTGTCCTTATATCAAAAGTATTTTTGATGTAAGGTTGCAATGGCCTTTGTGCAAGGTTGTGCTTTTTGCAGTCTTTCATGATAGTTTGTTATCAGGCAAATAAGCATGGGAACCCTCTCTTTGTAGCCTTCACTGGCTCTATGTGTTAGAGTTTTCTTAACATTAGTGACTCCATTTGGATTCTGAAAACTTTCACCATGGTATATCTCAGTGTAGGCCTATTTACCTCTATTGTGATGTGTACTTAGTGAATTCTTTAAATCATGTTTTCACAAGACCTTGAAAATTTCCTTACATTATTCTTTGATAATTTTTTGTAGCAGGTAGTATTTCCCTGTTTATACCACCTCAGCATCATCACCTCCATGCAAAAGACTACTATAGTGAGTTTAATAGTATTCTCTCAAAATACATGTTCACTTGAAACCTAAGAAGGTGACCTTATTTGGAAATAGAGTCTTTGCAGATGCAATTAGTGAAGGATCAAGATGAGATCATACTGAATTAGGATGGGCCCTAAATCCAATGACTGCTGTCCTTATAAGAAAAGGAGAGGGCACACAGAGATACAGAGACACACAGAGAAGGCAATGTGACACTGGAGGCAGAGATTAAAGTGATGTATCTACAAAGCCAAGGAATGCCTAAGAGTGCCAAGAACCACTAGAAGCAAGTACAGAGACATGGAATGATTTCTCCCTCAGAGCTTTTAGATGGAACCAACCATACTGACATACTGATTTTAAACTTCTGGCCTCCTGAACTGTGAGAAAATAAATTTCAGTTGTTTTACATCACCTAGTGTGTGGTAATTTGTTACAGAAGACCTAAGAAACTTATCTATTTGCTGATTTTGGACTCCTGTAACTCTGCACGCACAAGGGATTTTTTTCCCCTACTGGCCATGGGGAGCATATTCTGCCTGCCTAAGAATGAGCCAAATATCCCTGCGAGCTTCCCTCAAACAGTGGCATAAAAGAAGTGGTGGATTAATGCCACACCTTCCTTATCTTTTGTTTTGATAACTCTCATGTCTATTCCAAACTCTCCTAACTTGATTGAGCTCCAGTTGCCTATCATAATAATTGGCTTTATAGCTTTCTTTCCTTCCCAATTGGCTTTATTAGCTTTCTTTCCTTCCTGTCTCACTGTCCTACAATCCTACTATCGTTCCTGGGATCATGTCCCAAAAATGATTTGAACTCAAACCCATAATTAAGAGTCAGTTTCCAAGGGAACCCAAACCAAGTGTCTTTCTACTGTATCTTCAGTTCTCTTCTTCTAGAATTTTAATTAATCAACTAATGTGGCTACTGAATAGGGCCTCTAATTTTCTTATTGTTTACCCCCAGATGTCCACCTTTTATTGTTTGTTGCGATTGTTATTGGTTTTGGAGGGAGAGATTTCCTGTCTCTATATTCTAACCCTTTAACTATTTTTTTCACCATCATAGTTTTTATTTCTGAGAAATGTTCTTTTTTTTAATAAGTATTTCTTCTTGTTTCATAGATGCACTGTCTTATCTATTTGAAGATTTTTTAAAAGTTTCTTTTAAGTCCTCTTTCTTTGCATTGTCTTTGTTTATTCTAATATTTGTTAGTTTATCTTTCCCTCTCTTTCATAAATTAACGGCTTCTCTTGAATATGTGGTGATCCTTGAGTTTCTTTTCCCTTTTTTTTTAGTTAAGTGCTAAAAAAGTGAAGAGAATTGTTGTATGCATGGTTGAAACTTATCATCTGGTGGGCTAATTTTAGATTTCATGGCCAGCTGAATATTTCATTTGGGATTCCCCCAAGCAAATCCTTCTGGGGGGTCATTCAGTTTCTCCAGATAAGGAATCCTCAGTTTTATTTGTGGGGCTAAGGGTATAAGCCTGCTTGTAATAGCTTTGAATTAGACAGAGGTATGGGGCTGTGAAGCTTATTGTAAAAGGCAGGCTTTCACTTAGCTCTCTATTTTCCATTTACACCTCCCCTCTACCCTCTTTTGTCCCTGGGATTCCAAGTGTAAAGCCTCTGTGGTTTAATTCTATCAGGGGCCATTCTTTCCATCTTGTGAGGGGGTCATGAAGGCAGGAGTCTAGAGAATTACAGGCACAATTGCTCCTCCCACTGACTTTCAAAATACCTCCCTATTTTTAGCCACCACTTGACTACCACCATCTGAAAAATCAGATTCCTTTAATTCCTAAGCCTTTATGAGGCTCTTCAGGGCAATCTGACACCTGAGTAAGTGACTACTGTACTCTGCTTAGTCATTTACCATTCCTACATCTGCCTTCTGTCTTCATACATTATACTTTGGGATTTATATATTTAATTTAATGGAAGATGATTTGATATAAGATGGAATTTGTATTGCTGTATTCCATTATGTTCTGGGAGTGATTTTCAAAAGGAGGAGGTTAATTTTACATAATTACCTTAAGGCTAGAAGTTCAGAAAATGGATTTTAAGTGGCAAAGGCAATCGATTTCCAAGCAGGTAATTCTTAATTTTTACATTTATTATAAATATATCTAAACTAAAAATAGGAAGATTTAAATAATTGTATTCCCCTCATTACTTTTTGCATGTACCCTTACAATCATAAGGTCTTTGAGGGCAGGGAACAAAAACACCCCTTATTATTTTCCACACTATCTTTAGCATAATGCTGGGTATAAGAAATGTTTGATAAGTACCATCTAAAGTTAATTGAGAATGGATTTTTAAAAATCATACCTGCCCACAATTTTCCTTAAGGATTAAATATTCCCAGACCATCATTCACATTCACAACCTTTGCAAATTCATTTTTCCTATTCTTTCTTCTGTGGTTTGAAAGAGGGAGCGCATAACTGATCTCCTGTTTCAGACCTAAGCTCTATGTCTCCTAAGGAAACAGACAACCACTGCCTCATATGTTAAGTACAAACTATCAGTGACTCAATTCTCTATAAAAAGCAATTCACACTTCCTTCTACCCCTCTTAGAGTCGACAAACATGAAGTTTGGGGAAAGAGAAAAAAACTTCATGGCCTGTTAAAAGATGATCAGGCAGGCAATACATAAGCAGAATACAAGAGCTCTGCTTCATCAGAGAGAACAGACAAGTTAGCAGGCAGAGAAGGGCAGAATTTCCCAAAGACATGGCCAGTAGAGAAAGCATCCCATGTCAGATACATTTGGCAATCACTGAATAAGTGTCCCCTTTTTGGAGATTCATAGGGTCCACTATCATATTGAAGGCTCTGAAAAGTACTGCAACCAGTTCAACTTATTTTTTCTCCTAGCTTTACTGAGGTATGATTAACAAATGATAATTTTATATACTATAGGTATACGATGTGATTTTTTGTTATACATATACATTGTGAAGAGATTACCATAATGAAGCCATTAAATAATTAACATATTCATCACCTCACATAGTTACCATTTGTGTGTGTGTGTGTGGTAACATTTAAGATCTACTCTCAGCAAATTTCAAATATACAATGTATTATCAACGATAGTACCCATGCTAAGCATTAGATTTCTAGAATTTATTCATCTTATAATTGAATGTTTATACCCTTTGATCAGCATCTCCCCACGTCCCCTTTTCCCCCAGACCCTGGTAACCACTCTTCCATTCTCTGTTCGTTTGATATTAGCTTTTTAAAATTCTGCATATAAGTGAGATTATGCAGTATTTTTCTTTCTGTGTCTGAATTATTTTATCTATTTTTGTGAAAAAATGCCATTGTAATTCTGATAGAGATTGCCTTAAACCTGTAGATTTTTCTCTGTAGTGTGGACGTTTTGATTATATTAATTATTCAAAACCACAAATATGGGATATCAGTCCATTTATTTTTGTCTTCTTCAATTTCTCTCATCAGTGTTTTACAGTATTCAGTATACAAATATTTTACCTCCTTAAATTTATTCCTAAGTATTTTGTTTTTGATAGTATTGTAAGTGGGGTTGTTTTTAATTTTTTTTCAATAAGTGAATTGTTAGTATAAAGAAACAGCTGATTTTTTAATATTGGTTTTATATCCTACAACTTTACTGAATTTACTTGTTACAACAGTTTTTTGGTGGACTCTTATCTGTGCTCTCTTGTACCGCTTTTCATTATCCTATTTATACAGAAGGAGGAACAACCTCAGAAATGGTTTAGGATTTCCCCCAGGTCGTATGAAGTAATACAGCTAGCTGAACACATTTAAAACAATTATCCTGAATTATTTTCAGTCAGTTTGTAGATCTCCATTTCTTTGGTGTCAATTACTGAAGCATTATTAGTTTCCTTCAGTGTTGTCATGTTTGCCTGATTCTTCATGATCTGTGTGGCCTTATGTTGATGTCTGTGCATCTCAAGGAGCAAACATCTCTTCTTATCTTTACAGATGGTTTTAATAGGTAAAAATGTTCTTATGCCAGGTCCCCAGATGAGTGGAACTGCTTCTGGGATCACATTTAAGTGGGGCTACAGCCAGGGCATGGGGCTGTTGCCAGGTCTGAGTTGGTAGGCCTGTTACTGGAGTCATAAATGGGCATGGTTTCTGCTGAATCCCCATGTGGACAGGACTGACCCCTGGGTAGAACAAGGCTGGAACCAAGTCTTTGGGCCACTTCAGGGTTCACAGCTAAGGCTGCATTCAGCATTCACAGTTGGAACTGAAGTCAGTGAGTCTGCTACTAGAGGCACAGATGCGTTTCTCTAGGTCCCTGGGTGGGCAGGACAAAGAGAAGGCTAGAGCTGCTCACAGGGCTACTTCAGTATCTGTGGTTAGGTCTGCCACGAGTGGCCCTGTAACAGGTAATGGACAGGCGTGGTTTTTCCAGAGCCCTTTGGTAGATGGGACTGGTTTTAGGACTACAATCAAATGGAGGAGATGGGGCTGCTTTCAGTCTGTTGTTAGGACCGTGTTTGGCAAGCCTAATACCAGGGTTACGTGTCCCCATTCTCAAATCAGCTCTTCTCAGTTTGGGGCTTCATCAGGGTTTCACAACCTCTACCCAAATTCAAAAGCTCCCACAAAGGCACTCTTGCTTGTGAATGGCTACCAGATTGTTGTCTGCGTGGGAGATGTGAGCAAGAGACCAACTATTCTATCATGCTGACATCCAAGTCTCAACTTGGTTTAATTAAATTGGTCCAAAACATATTTGAGAATGTAACTTACTTTTCTCAGATGAATAATTACTCCAAGACTTGTTTTTTTCTTTTATAAAATGAAGATAAAAGCATCTACTTCAAAAGAGCATTTTAAGTATTTAATGAGGTAGTCCATTTAAATCATTTAACCAGTGCCTAGCTTATGATAAACCCTCTGTAAATTTGGTCTGTGGAGTTTAATTGTAGTTTAATTGTGGCAGTTGTAGTTTTTGTTGTCATTAATAATTATAGTAGTTTATGGGATATACCTTAGAAAATGCTATGTGGAAAATGTCAGTGATTGCACACTACAACCAATGAAACCTGGCAAGTGAGAAATTCTAAGATTATTACAAGGCTTACAGTACATCAACAGTTTTAATATGTTCCCTAAACTTATCTACTTTAATGGTTTAAGCATGTTATTTATAGAATTTAATCCTATTAGTGTCTGAGTTAACCTGGATCTCAGAAGAGTCATGATATAATCAAACTGGAACTTCAGGGATACAATATAGATGAGTGGAAAGAGCATCAGCTTTGGAGCCAGAACACATCCTAAGTCTACTCTTTGCTCTCTGTGTGATCGTAGATAGTTTACTTAACTTCTCTGGGCCTCAGTTTTCTCTGCTAGAAAGTGAGGAAAATGATTTCTAGTTTAAAAGGTAGTTGCGAAGATTAAGTGGGGTTATATTTGGGGAAAGTAAATGATGTAGTACCAGACACATATGCAGTTATTCCTGGTAGTTCCTTGTGTATCCAGGCCTTTATGTTACTTGTGCTAATGTAGCCCCTGCTCTACTGCTAGAATCCAGAAATTTACTCCTGCCTGTTACAGAAGAGGACATCATTGTTCACTTTACCCTCTCCCTACACTTCTTTCGCTTCCTCACCTGTGTCTTTGGAGCTCAACCACATGAAGCATTATCCAGGAGACTTTAAGTGCTAGAATTTCACCACCTTAACACAAGTCAGTGGTGGATGTGCCAGCCAATGAGGCAGGGTACTAGGAGAGAGAAATGGGGACAACGGGGCCTTTTGGTACAAGTAGGAAAATTTATATTCCAATTTACTCAAAACGTAAGACTTTTATATCCAAGCATTGCCTAATCTGACACACAACAGCCTCATAAAGTAGCACTTTTCATTATCCTATTTGTACCTCAGAATTGGTTTAGGATTTCCCCCAGGTCATATTAAGTAATATAGCCGGTACTAGAATCAAGCCTTTTTATCCCAAATAATTCATACCAGTAATATATAACTACTGCTATGCCAAGCACTCCTGGTAATATGCAAGCCCCTCACCTATGTATCACATTTAATCCTGAAAAGATCTCTGGAAGGTAGGTAACATTACTTCCCTTTCATAGACAAGAGGAGGGGCAGTTGGAAAGTAGCAGAGTAAGGATATGAACTGAGGTCTGTGTGACTCCAAAGCCCCTGCCCTGCCCTGCCCACTAAATTATGCACACCCTGATAGAACCCTTGAATCCTCTTAACAGCCTAAAGACATTAGTAAAAAACTAGCACGCGGGGCTGCAAATGAATTTTAATGATTACTTACTACACACAAACACATAGTTGGCCTTTTTTTAACACAGGTTTTGATATGCCTGGAAAGAATGGCAGAGGGAGCAACCCTTTCATAAGGATTGAGTCAGCCACACTGCAAAGATTTGCCAGCACCGAAGTTGGTATTTGCCTACTCCCCTTCATTTTCTGGGTTTCACTGTCAGCCTCTTACTATCCTGCTGTGCCCATTCTCTCACAGGACATTTAGCATGCTGGGTTGCTTTCATTGTTTCCTTCTTAATTTGCTTTTCTAATCCTTCAGGTTAGAAGTGGGCAATAGCAAAATAGTTAATATTTCTGGAGAATTTACCATGAGGCAGGCATCATGAAAAACCTTTTACTTTCATTATTTTGTTTAATTTCCCTCCATCTTCAGGGAGGTTTTCTAAGCAGCCCAAATTTATCAATGGGAAAACATTACTGGCGATGCTATGTAACTTGCACAAGGTCACTCAGCTTGTAAGTGTTGGGGGTACAATTTCACCCTGGTCAGTTGAATTTCAAATTGCACCCCTTTTGCTATTTTGCTACACTGCCTCTCCTTTAGAGAAAATGGGAAAAATGCCACATTTCAAACTACCTCACAAGAAACACCAGCTGCCTTGTCATTTATTCTCAAACATTGATCCCAGTTAACCTAGACAGGGGAGCCAAGAGTGGTTTAGACGGCTTTGGAAGTATACATTAGAAGTGAAATGGGTGAAGATTTTACCAACTTTGTTTATTTATTTATTATTATTATTATTATTTTGAGGCAGAGTCTCACTCTGTTACCCAGGCTGGAGTGAGGTGGCACGATCTTGGCTCACTGCAACCTCTGCTTCCTGGGTTCAAGCCATTCTCCTGCCTCAGCCTCCTAACTGGGACTACAGGTGTGTGCCACCACGCCCGGCTAATTTTTTGTATTTTTAATAGAGACGGGGTTTCACTGTGTTAGCCAGGATGGTCTCAATCTCTTGACCTCGTGATCCCCCCGCCTTGGCCTCCCAAAGTGCTGGGATTACAGGCGTGAGCCATCTCGCCTGAACTTATTTATTTATTTTTGAGATGGAGTCTTACTCTATCACCCAGGCTGGAGTCCAGTGGCATGATCTAGGCTCACTACAGCTTCCGCCTCCTGGGTTCAAGTGATTCTTCTGCCTCAGCCTCCTGAGTAGCTGGGACTACAGACACGTGCCACCATGCCTGGCTAATTTTGTATTTTTAGTAGAGATGGGGTTTCACCATGTTGGCCAGGCTAGTCTCGAACTCCTGACCTCAGGTGATCTGCCCACCTTGGCCTCCCGAAGTGCTGGGATTACAGGGATGAGTCACCACGCCCAGTCAGATTTTATCAACCTTTACCTTCAAAGAGGTCTTCCTGACTTCCTATGGATCACAGTAGCCTAGAAAAGATGCTGGAGATGCATCCATTAAGCATCATGCCTTCAGTTCTGAAACAGCTCATTCCCAGGCTGCTCAGAGAAGCATGAGTAAATACTCCATCTCCCGATGAGTGACTGCTTCACTTCCCATGACAATCCTACATATATTTCTTGTGGATTATTTTGATTAGAGAGAGTATTAGTTTTCTGTTGCTGCCGTCGCAAATCATTACAAAGTTGGTGACTAAAAGTGACTCAAATTTATTATCTTACATTTCTGGAGTTCAGAAGTCTGCAATGGGTTTCAGTGAGCTAAAATTGAGGTGTCGCCAGAGTTATGTTTCTTCTGTAGGCTGTAGAGGAGATTCCACTTCTTTGCCATTTCCAGTTCTAGAGATTGCCTGCGTTCCTTAGCTATGACCCCTTCCTACACCATCAAAGCCAGCAATGGTCGGTCACATTTCTCTCATGCCACATCACTCTGACGTTGACTCTTCCACCTCTGTCTTCCACGTTTAAGGACGCTTGTTAATGTCAGCTGATTACCAATTTTAATTCCATCCGCAACTTTAACTCTCCTTTGCCAAGTAACAGAATCACAGGTTTTAGGGATTAGGACATGGACATTTGTGAGGGATAATATTTTTCCTGCCATATAGAGTTATTTGCAAATTTGCAGTCTATGGATGGAATCCTTCAGAAGTGTGCATAATTAAAAAAACATAAATGAAAACCTAAGCTACAGAGGTATTGATTTCAAAGAGGTAGACTTTTTAAAATTGATCATTAGCAGAATCCATTGTATTCAAAAACCTTTCAGCATTCAAAGCATCATTGCATGTTAATTCATTAATCTACATTACAAAACTCTAAGGTGCTCACTACCCAACCTATTTTAAGGATGAGAGGAACCAAGGCTGAGAGGTGACACAAGAGTTAGTGACAGAGCTGGTGCAAACCTAAGACTTCTGGCTCTGTGATCTGCAGCCTATCACCTACAGCTACTCTAAAGAAAGGTTCCCACTTCACAAGGTTCATGTATTGACAAAGGCCACCACCTGCTGGGACTGAAAGTGCTGATTAACTAAAGCATGTCTTCTAGGTGCAGGAAATTTGGGAACAGATGTTCAGGGCATCTTCATTACTGGAACACCCCCAGGTTCAACCTTTTAAGCTCATCCTGTAGATGAGTTATTAAGGAAGCCAGGCTTCTCCTGGTTTCTTGCCTTTCCCAAATCCTAAAAGGAGGTCTGTTCTCTCTCTTGATTGGGTAGGAAGCAGTCTCTGGCCCCTAATTCCCTTTTTAAAATATCTGCCAACAACGGACAAATGTTCTAGTCCTTCCATTTGCCACTGCCTGTGGGAGGTGGGGTGAACAGCTTACCCTTCAGTTTTAAAACTGGGAAAGTCCTGGGAAAACTGAGATAAGTTGGTTATTCTAATAGAAAGGAAATATTTTAAAAACCCATTTTGAACTGGATCCCAATGTTCTTTCTAAAATAGCCACAGACTCTATTAGTTGAATCATGACTGGAATTCAAGCAAATATTTGTGGACTCTTGTCAGATATATCTGGGTCAAAACTATTCTGACCATCAGCTTCCTCACCTGTGAAATGAACATGGTAATATTTCCATCCTAAAGTCAATGTGAGGATTGAATGCGACAATGCATATAAGTTTAGCAGAAGACCAGGGTCTGAGTAATTGGTAGTAATCACTACTCTTACCTAAATAATTGGATCAGTAGGTTTTTGAAAATTCCCCAATAAATATGGGCAAGGCAGCACAGTGATGAGAGTGGCTTCCGAGTCACACAAGACTTGGTTCTCATTCCAACTTATCTATTCCTTAGAAGGATGATTGATGACAAGTGTCTCACCCTCAGTGAACCCCATCTTTGAAAACGAATAATAGTATCTCCCTCAAAATGTTATTATTTTAAGAAATAAGATGGTATTAAGGTCTTAGCACATGTCCTAATATGTAATAAAAAGAGATAGATATTATTACTTGTAATTGTATGTTAGAATTTTTATTGCCACTAACATAATCAAATTAGGAATTTTATTGGCTTGTGGCTTAAAAACTCCCGCAATAGAGCAGGCCTGAGTCATGTTAGATTTTCTAGATGTGATTAATGATACCACCAAGACACACACACTCTTTTTCTGTCACTATGTCTCTGTCTTTTTCTGTCTGTCTGTCTCTTTCCCTTTCCCCATTTCTTGGTGCTATTTCTCCTCTGTGCTGACTTCATTCTCAGGCAAATCCTCCTAATACGATAGAAGGAACATAAGAAACCCTACAGAAAGAAAACTGTTCCCAATAGTTCCAACAAAATTTTAAGTCTAATTGAACCCATGTACTTTCTATGCCTGTCCCAGTATTAACCACTATGGCCAGGGTAATGAAATATGCTCATTTGTCAGGCCTGGCTCACATGTCCATCTTAGGAACTGAATGAAGTGGATTCAAATAATCAGTTCCATATGGATTAAGAGAAGTGAATGGAGGTTCCCCAAGGTAAAATTAGCAGAAAGAGGAATGGATCCCAAGAAGGCAAAAACTGCAGATGTTCGTCTACCATTGCATTATTTCTATGGTATTGTCTGACATTTTTAAGAAACCAAGAAATAAAGAGACCTGTAAACTGCTATCTAATGTGACACCTGAATAAACTTCTTATGCAATGAAGTTTTTCTAGCCTGGTTCACTCTTCTGGCTTGAATTTCCTGGGGGAAAAAAGCACTTCCCACCCTTAATATGGAAATTTTAAGCCACCCAAAGAGCAGAGCTGTGGTCATTTTAACACAGTTCAGAAATTTTTTGATATTATTCCTTTCAAGATTTGGAGCTTTATTCTACTCCTCTTGAATATGTGTTGGACTTAGCAAATCGTTACTAGTGAACAGAATATGGAGAAAGTGCTGATGTGTGATTCTGAGCCAGGTCATAAAGGGCACTACAGCTTTCTTCTCGCTCTTCGTCTTGAATTGCTCATTTTTGGGGAGATCAATTGCCATGTTGAGAGCACACTTGAGCAGTCCTATGGAGATTCCTCTGGACAGTGAGAAATAAAGGCCTTCAGTCAACAACCAAGAGAGTGTGCCATCTTGAAAGAGGATCCTTTAGTTCTAGGCAAACCTTCACAGCTGCAGCCCCAGACAACATCTGCTTATAACCCCTTGAGAGAACTGGAGTCGGAACCACTCAGGTTAAGCCTCTCTTTGACCCCCTAGAAGGTGTGTGAAATTGTAAATGTTGGTTATTGTAAGCAACTCAGTTTTAAGGTTATTTATTATGTAGTGATAGATAACAATACAAGAACCTCAGGCCAAAAGGAATCCGTGTAGTAGTATAGGAAAAGTACTAGAAGAGATGGGAGGAAATCTGAGTCTGTGTCCTGGATCTTACATTAAGTGGTAATATTTTCACACTAATAACTTGATTTCTCTGAGCCTTGGCTTATCCAAATGTAACTTGGGGAAACAGTACATCATTACATATTTCACAGGGGACTAAAGATAATCCAACTATGCAATCTAGGTATACCTTAAGGTAATAAAACTAATTTTGCAATTACCTTATTAATGTCATATCATGATGTCAAAATTAATGTGGAAAAATACTTTAAAATGATTAATTCTATAAAAAATTTGGAATCTTAAAATTGGAAGGCACTTCAACATTTAATTCATTTCCTTGCTTGTTCAGTATCTTTTGGTCACAAGGTCCAAAAAATTAAATAAATATCTCAAGGTCACACAGAAGCAAAGTGGATCCTAAAATGCAGCCTCTCTGAGCCTCAGTTTCTTTACCTATAAAATGAGAATA